>NW_021703772.1:110301554-110330195 GCF_005190385.1 Monodon monoceros | reverse complement strand
GCCCTGCTGCCCAGAGAAAATCACACACACACACACACACACACACATACACACACACGATTCCTCTCCCCAGGGCCCTGCTGCCCAAATGACACACACACACACACGCACACGTGCGCGCGGTAGGGGGCTGTCTACAGAGTGAGCCTAGTGGCCCAGGGATCAGAGGGTGGCCCTCAAGAGTCTGACCCGCGTGCAGTGCTGTTAAGAACACCCTCCTTCCTGAAGAGCCCCTGCTCGCTTCTCAAGCCAGCTCTTCTCTTCCTGCAAACCTCAGCTTCCCCTTCCCAACCCTGGGATCCTCTGTTCCAGCTGCCTCCAGGCCTCCTCTTTGCTGCTGGCTTCTACTCCCCTTTCAAAACATGGCACAAGTGGCTGGGCAGCCCTCCTGAGCGCTGGCTCTGGCCTGGCCTCGGTAGACTGATGCTCTCCTTTGCTGCGCACTGTGGGCCCTGGCCTGCTGCCTGTCTCCATGGCTGCCTCCCCGTGAGGCTGGGGGTGTTTAGAGACCCCCAGGCCAGCCAGTAAATGTTAACTCAAGGAGCGCCTCCTTCGCCATGGGTTCAGCATGTGGTCGTGGGCCGAGCCAGGCTCGCTCTCCCTCCCGAGATCACTTTCTGCAGCCCACTGGCCCTTCTGGTCACAGGGCAGAAGGTGAGGCAGGGCCTCGGACGCAGTCAGGAGGATGGTTCAGGCCGCGGGGCCAGGCAAGCAGGCGGGCCGGGGGGCTCACGGCGTCTCTGGCAGGACCTTCTCCGCCGGGACGTGCTCTACTACAAGGGCCGACTGGACCTGGATGGCCTGGAGCTGGTGGACCTGGAGGACGGGAAGGACGGGGAGCTCCATGTGAGCGTCAGGAACGCCTTCCGGCTGCGCTGCGGCCCCTCGGGGGAGAGCCAGCTGCTGTGTGCCAAGAAGCCCGAGCAGAAGCAGCGCTGGCTCAAGGCCTTCGCCAGGGAGCGGGACCAGGTGCGGCTGGACCAGGAGACAGGTGCGAGAGCCCGCTTGGCCTGGCCCCACCGCGAGGGCCCACCCAGCCCTCCATGCCCCCGTGCCGGGGAGCCAGCATGACCTTGGGACTGTGAGAGGCCGGTCTCACACGGGCAGAACCTCGGGGTTTGGCGAGGCTCCAGGACACGTCGTGGCTTCGGCCCCAGGCGTGGGTCACTTCCCCCCGCCACACGCATGCACACACTCCATAGGGTGGGAGCCTCTGCTCAGTTGGAGTGGGAGGTGGGCGCCGGCCTCCAGAGGCCTCCCCCTGCCCCACGTGAGCACGACATTCCCCTCCTGTCCTTGGGCCCCTGGCCATCACGCTGGGCGGTGACCAGGTCGGTTCTGGATCTGGCAAAGGAGCTGCCTCCACAGGTCCGAGAAAGGACAGTAGGCACCAGCCACGTCGGTGAGCCGGGCAGGGTGAGCGACGGGGCAGGGCGACGAGGGAGGCCACGGAGAGGTGCACCAGAGCGCCCCTGCGGAGCACGTCCTCCGCCTGGGCGGCCGAGCCAGGCTGGTGGGGCAGGATGCTGAGCCCCCGAGTACCGTGGGCAGGGCCGGGTGCACAGAGACTGCACTGGTGCCAGGACAAGAGGACCGTGGCGGGGGGGAGGAGGGGGTTGTGGGAGGGCAGCTGTGGCTCTCATTTGTGGCCCCTTCTCAGGCTTCTCCATCACCCAGCTACAGAGGAAGCAGGCCATGCTGAACGCCAGCAAGCAGCAGGCTGTCGGGAAGCCCAAAGGTAAGCAGGTGGTGGTCCCACCTCCACCCACGGCAGCCCGGCCCAAAGCAGGGTCAGCTGGGCCTGGGTCCTCAGAGGTGCCCACTGCCCTTTGCAGGTCTGTGTTCCCAAAGGTTGGTGGTGAGGGGCCGCTGGTGAGGGGAAGCCTGCTTAGGCACGCGGTGGATATTCCTGCTCTCCAGCCCCGCAGGCTCCCGGGAGCAGCACAGTGCTGTTCGGTGCCAGCTTTTCCTTCCCCAGGCAGGGCTGCTTCCTGGCAGCCGGCCTAGGCACCTCGTGGCAAGGAACTAACAGCCTGTTCCTACAGAAACGTTAAACGCCCCCCTCCCCCAAGAGCAGCTCCAGGCCTCACGCCTTCCCACGCCCCCTGGCCATCCCCCCTGCAGACCACGGAGGGCAGCCCAGGCCCTTGGGTGTGGTCAGCCCCAGGGGAGCAAGGGTGGGTGTCGGAGGCAGCCCAGGGACGGCCCGCTGCCCCCACAGGCTCTGCCCTGTGCCACCCGGCTCCCAACACACCTCCGACCCCTGCTCTCTTCCCCTGCCCAGCCCTCAGCCGGCCCTACTACCTGACACGCCAGAAGCACCCAGCTCTGCCCACCAGCCTGCCCCAGCAACAGGTCCTGGTGCTGGCAGAGCCCAAGCGGAAGCCGTCCACCTTCTGGCACAGCATCAGCCGGCTGGCGCCCTTCCGCAAGTGAGCCCACGCCCCGCCGATGGCACCATCTGGACCTGCCCCGCCGGCGGGCCTCCAGCTTTTCCTCCCCGGCCTTCCTCTGCCTGTTTCGCAGACTGGAGGTGGGAGGTGCGAGGTGCCCCCATTCCCGGTTTCCTCCCCACTACTGGGGCGCTGGAGACGCTGGCTGGAGAGGCAGGCCCCCAGCACGTGAACCTCCCGCCACCCTCTCGGCCTGTGCGGGGCCTCCTGGGAGCCACAGCTCAGAACCACCCACCAGGCCAGCACATGTGAGAATGCCGCTTTGGACCCTCTTCTCGGGACATCTAATCATCCCTCCTGCCCCTGGTTTCTCTGGGCAGGAGACGTCTCTGCCTTCGGCCACCTGCAGAGCCAGGCTGTGTGCCCCCCTGCCCTCCTGTTCTCCTTGCAGGCCCCCAGCTGGTGGACCAGGCAGCCTGCGTCCCTGGTGGGTGGGAACCAGGAATTCTGCACACAGAAACATCTGGCCCAGAGCCCACCCGTTTTTGCTTCCCAGCCCCTCTCTAGACACTCCTGGCTGCTGGACACCCTCTCTTCACTTGTGATGTGTTTTGTTTATAGTGGAAAGAAAACCATAGTCAGCTGAATACTTCTGTCAGGGTTTGTGACCAGTCCACCTGTAGCTGTGGGGTGATTCCAGAACCTGGTTCCAGTATTTTTTGTTCAGATTTTGTTTTTCTAACGGTAGAGAAAAAGAATTGTTAGTGACACGGAAAGACTGCCTTACCCTAAGTGAGCGTGAGAAGCCATAAGGACTGAATTCTGTGGCCCGGCACTCAGGACTGACCCACCCAGAGGCTGGTGGGCATGTGGGTTGGAAGGAAGCCTACATCCCACAGAGGAGGGGCACCAATGAGTGTGGCCAGGGCCTGGCTTGGGGCACGGAGCCGCCCCTGTGGCCCACGGGAATTCAGCAGCATGTACAGTCACTCTTGCACTACACCTTCTCCAAGCCAGAAACCACATTTAATTTCATAAAGAAACTTGTGAAAAATAACCTGGCTGCCGGCCCTTGTTTTCTGTGCATTTTCTCGTCCCCTCGCCACGTATCTGTTTCTACCCCAGGCCTTTCCTAAGACTAGAGGAATGAGCTAGGCCCCCAGGGCTTTGGTGGACAGAGGCTTCAGAGAGGCTCTGGGTAACTGGGAGCTGTCTCAGCACCTCCCTGCCTGGCTACTTCCAGAGTCAGTCTGCTTAGCTGAAGTGAGTTTGGGGGACAGGCAGTCCGTAATCTTTCTGGGTCTCACCTTCCTCCTTGGTGAAATGGGGAAGGATGTGTCTTCCTCCCAGGAGGACCCAGGCCACAGGACCACAAGAGGAGGAACAAGGGTGGCTTCCCTCCCCTTCCCCACAACCTGCTACCTTCATACCCGTACACACTGCCCAGGTCACTGGGGCTGAGCCTGAAACCCCTGGACTTCCTAACTTAAGAGACGCTACACCTTCCATCCAGGCCAAGCCACCTGGAGACAAAACCTATGGGGAAAAATCATGAAAATCACAATATGCAACACAAGTCAATCTTTATTGAAAACTGCAGTATTAATACATAACAATTCTTGTTACAATAAACGTGCTTTTAAGAATTTTAAATCTGAGCTCATCTACTCATCAGATTGCATAAAAAATTAAAATAGTACGAATTTACACATAATGGAATTGGCTCAGGATGGGTGTTCCGTTCCTTTGTATTGATTGACACCTTAAGTTCAATGCAGAGGTGAGGGGGGCCTTTAACACTGGAAGACAATGCTGACTTAAGTTTTTAAAAAGTACTATGAGAACGGTCTAAAAAAAAAAAAAACAGTATTCTGAAATCGTTTTAAAAAAAACAAAAACCAATTTCCTAGTCAGTAACAGTGGCTCCCTGGGGTCTCTCTTGAGTGGCCGTCACAGTAACCCCGCCAGGAACACATGAGAGCTGGCCTCAGGTCCAGCCCAATTAGTCTACCAACCACTGGTCTGCACGAGGACCTACAGGAGACTCCAACAGGGCTCAGGAGGCCAAGCCAAGACACTTGTCATCTCCAACACACCTGTCATCTCCAACACACCAATCCTGGGAGCACAGCATCCCCTGAAGCTCACTGCAGGCTCCCTGCACAGAGATGCCAGCCTCTCTTCCGTCTCCCTTGACGTTTGATCCCGGGGATTCAAATAAGATTACCCCAGAGGTTTTCTGTTCAAGTGAATAGGGTGGGGAAAGAGACAAATCCTCTGAAACATGTAAGATCAACTCTGCAACTTTCTACCTGAAAAGATCAGACCCTCCTTTGCAGCGTGTCCTCTGCAGGCTCCTTTCAGAAAGCTCAGGTTGAGTAACAAACAGCTCAGGACAAAAAAACACACCAACATGTGAAATGTGCTAGAGAGGAGAGTCACGTGGGCCACCCTTCCCCTATGCCAACCACTCCTCTCTAGAGACACACCCGTCCTTAGAAAGCACCAAGAGAAGAACCAGAAGCTGCCCCCCACCTCAAGCCCCACACCCTTAAGCCTGCCCTTGCACGGCCAGAGGAAGTCAGGCAGGCGTCCCGTCTGGGCAATGCCCAGGCTGGCAAGAACGGGGGTGTCCAGCCGTTAGCTGCCAGATAGGGAGAAGGTGGCCCAACTGGTCAGAGTAATACTGTTTCCAAATGTTTACAAAGGACAGGTGAAGAAGTCTGGGTTTCCTTCTTAAAAAGCAGGCCCCAATACTGATGCGTCTGGTGCCTGCCATCCTTTCTCCACCTGCTGGCAGGACAGCACTACCAGAGATTAGTACATCCCAAGCCCCAAGAATCTGTTTCCTCTTGTTTGAAGTGCCGATGCCAGCAGATGGAGCGAGGCACTGCATGCCCAGCCTGGGAAGGGCAGCGCGCATACCGACCAGTTGTCTAGCCCACAGCTCAGAACCACATTCGACTCCTGTAAATACTACATTTGCATAGCACTCAAGAAACAGTCACATAATACAACTGGTAGGCTTAATAACCAAACCAATAAGAATGCTGAGAAAAGGTTGAACACAAGAGACATAAAAGATTCTGGAAGCGCTTCTGTGCTTGTCACCATGAATGGCCCTGGCCCGGATGCTGGCCTCAGTTCTCAAAGGCAGCAGGATGACGGGACCATCACTCATCGTGAAACGTTCAGTCACCTGGCCCAGATCCAAACAAGATTTCCCTAAGCAGAGAAACATACCTTCTAAACCTTAGGGGAAGGCTGAAGAATAAAATTTCTTAAAAATATTCATGAAAAAAAAAAAATATATATCCATGATGATACCTATGTTTATAGGAATTAGTTCCTTTACTTGCCTGTCTCAACTTCTAAAATAACTGTAATTTAGCTGAAAGACTCTCAAATTAGGAATGTCACATATAAAAAATGCAAAATTTCTCTGAATGTTCTACTATTGTGCTTAGGATATCAAATTATGCAACTTTATAACAGAAGCTCTATTCCTTAGTTAATTTTACTGGAACTAAATGCTGCTAAAATTACAACATATGATAGTTTTGTTACTATTCATTATATCCAGATTCTCACCTGCTAGCAAGATCTACCTTCCATATTTGGTAGCTGATGCCGATAGTTTCAAAATTAAAAAGATTTCCACAGAGATGTATTCCATAATGCAAAAGTATCTGATGAAGTCTCCCAACTCAACTTCACAAAAGGGAAATAAGATTTTTTAAGAAATTACAGGGGGGAAAGTGTTTATAAAGCTGATGTAAATGGGGAGAAAACGAAACCCACTCTTTTCTTTCTCTTGAAAACACCATTTAATTCAGTGCTCGTGAAAACACTCACCCTGTGTGTGCCAAGTCTCAGGCAAGCTGGAAGAAACAGCCTATATAATTTCTCATAACTTCCTCCTGAATTCAAATGAGTCCAATCCTTACAGGTAGTGGCATGTGTGTTTCTGTGTGCGCGCACACTGGGACGTTTAAAAAGCATATCCTAAACTCTTATTTTCTCCTATCTTATTAGGCTAAACTGGGGAAACCAACTTCTCTGTTCAGCCCCTGGAACCCTTAGAACATATTGATATTACAAACCGTCCACTATACAGATGGAATTACCAACAAAGAGTTGAAGTGGACAGTGTGCCTGGGGTAAATGGCTGCTACTCTCACACACACACACACACACACACACACACACACGAATACACACATACAAAGGTGGGTTAAGTGCTCTTGAAGCAATTTAAAGTACTTATCAGTAAACACACTATGTTACAGACATTAGAAATAAATCTTCTGTTTACAATGATCCATGCAAAAATATTCCTAAAACTCTTATAAAATAAAATGTGAAAAAGAAAACTATGAAGAGTACTTACTATAAAAAATAAGGTTACCAAAGGCTCAGGGGTCAGGTATCCACTCACCATCCAGGGCTGAACGCCACCCCAGTGCCGGAGCCCTGACCAGCTGCTCAGGGAAAGGCGCCCTCCCCACCTGAGGCCCACAGCGCTTGAAACGACGACGGGGTGGAGCAGGGGCACCCCCACCCCTGACAGACCGCTGAACGGGAACAGCCCTCACCCCCCACCCCCTCCGACTTCATCTGAGGACAGATACACACACACCCATCGATACAAGTTGGGCACATTTAGGCAAAAAATCCTCTTGGTTTCTTATGTACAATATTCAGATTTTAAACACAAAATCCTTTCTGTGATAAGTTCTGGCAGGCAAACACGTTCTGATGCTGCCTGGCCCTTTGCTGTCCACACGTGCTTTGTGCTGAGTGTCCCCAGCCACGAGAAGAGATGGCCAAAGGGGCTCACAGACAACAGGCGCCAGCCCTTTCCTCACACCTCCCCACAGCCATCTCCACGAGCGCCCTCCAGGTGGTCTCAGAGGACAAGTCCCCATCAAGTGCATGGGCCGAAACACAGCCACAGCCCTGCCTCTCTACAAGGAACAATCAATATCCAATAAAGTTCTGTTCCCCTTTAAAAGTTCTTAAATATACAACTTTCTTCATAACACACAGCTGAATGAAGTCTTTGCCTTCTTCGTGAGAGGGAGAACAACAATGCCTACATATGTTTTCAGGTGACTCAGACATTTCCCGGGGGGGTGGGGGAAGGGGGGAAAGGAATGATTTTTCTAAGCTAAATAAAGGAGAGGCCAATACCTCCTCCAAGTGTGGCTGGTTCTCTTTCACATATCTCCCATCCCAGGAAAATAATTTAGCTCTACATAGGACTTTTCCATTAAACATATAGAAAGCATCATCTCTATCTGTAAGAGATTTGTAATGAAAATTTAGATGGCAGAGAAAATTGCTTTGCTGATACATAAACCACCTTGTGTCCCTAACTGGATTCACGGTAATCCCTAAGGACGTCCACATCACACTGACCCCACAAGCCTAAATGGAGAGAAAGCCATTAACCTGGCTGCACCCCAAGCAGCGGTGGCCTCCCCACACTCTCCCCGTCCCTGCAACTCTCTCCCAGTGCAGTCCGTGCAAAAGGAACAGATGGGTGGAAACTAGAAGTCCACGTTTCCAACTGGCAAGCCACGTCAACCCCAAAAGGCTGAAGAATCATCAAAGAGATTTCAGATGCTCTATGAAGAAATTCACTTTAACACTTACAACTTTAAGACTTTGCATACATTACAACAGTGCATTAGTGATACAAGTTGTAGAATACTTTTCCATTCCTTTGGATTTTGCATATGATGGTTCTGCATCAGTCACTGCAGGTAGATGGAACAAGCTTTGTTTTTGTGTTTGTTTTTTTTAACATGCATTCAACTAGATATGATTCAGAACAGATTAACACTCCCTTTTTATCATTACAGTTAGCTAAAAAATTGCCTGGCAGCCCACCAAACAGGATTTGCTTTAAGACCAACCCACAGAGTCAGTTGGAGACTGAGGGTGCTAGGACCTGCTGGGTCGGCCGTAGTAGTGTTTAGCTAAGTGTCGAGAGCATTAAGAAGAAAGTCCTGGTTGGAGGCACAAGGCCTGCAGCACCAGCTGTGGAACCTCCATGATGTGACTGCACAGCTCCATCCACAAACCTGGGGGGTGGGGAGAAAGATGGACACAGTCACACACAGCTCCTCTGGCACCACTGCTCAGAAAAGGAGGCATTCAACTGGAGGAGGAGATCCACTAGGACAAGAAAGGGCAGCAGCAAGAGAGGCAGCCGTGCTGGTTCCCACGGACCCCAGAGACTTCCAGTTACAACTGGAGTCCTACTTCCCGCAGGAGGCGGGCAGGAGACTAGAGCACAGCCCAGGTAAGGGACACAGTGCAGAGGATGCACAGCAAGAACTCAATGGTTTCCTTCTTCTTTCCTCTGCAGAGTCCCAGTAAGGACAAAAATTTAAACGCTGCATTGCCTTTGGATCATCAGGTAGCATTTTTCTTGGCAGTATTTAAAATGACACAGATCTCCCATTCTCCTCTTTAAAAAATGCACTTTAGTCACAAGCTGGCCTCGGGCTTCACCAGTCACTTACGTTTGCAGGGTGATCACCACTGGGGGGGCACATAGCTGTAGGTGGGCGTTCCTGGGGCCCGATACGTGGGCACGGTGACGGGGTGGGGGGCGACAGGAGTTGGGGAGTGGGCTGTCAGCAAGGTACCTGGAAGGAAGAGCAGGCATCTCAGTGGAGGGCAGCACCCCACCACTGCTCCCTCTTACAGGGGAGCTCCCGCCCAACCCCCGTGGCAAGGCGGGAGGCAGACAGGAAGAGGAGATGGCTCTGACCCACAGTGCTCTCAGAACTCTTGATTATATACAAGTCAAAGCTGTATAAACACAGCAAGCTCGCATGGATAGCATGTCTGCAGAAGCCTTTGGGCCTCCTCTCCATAAAAGCATACCGTATTATTTTTCCAGATGAGGTGATAAAAAGAAAACAAAAATATTATTCGGCCTTAAAAAGGAAGGGAATTAGTCACATGCTACAACACGGATGAACCCCGAGGACATTATGCTCAGTGAAATAAGCCAGTCACAAAAAGACAAATTCCACATGAGTCCACTTATACGAGGTCCCTAGAGGAGTCAAATGGATAGTGACAGAAAGGAGAATGGTGGTTGCCAGGGTCTGGGCCAAGGGGAAGGGGGAGCTGTTTAATGGGTACAGAGCTTCAGTTCTCCAGGACGAGAAAGTTCTGGAGATGTGACACCACAGTGTGATAACACCACTGACCTGTACACTTGGGTTATGGTGGTAATAAATAACTGGAAGAGAGGGAGAGAGGGAGGCGGAGGGAGATTCCCAACTACATGAGCTTCTGAGTACCGTAAGCTAAGCATGTTTTCCCTGAAACTGCAGAAAACTCGGCTGTGTCCATTCACGGACAAGCACCACCTCGAAGCTATGGCCTCACCCGGCAGCCCTCCTCTCCCCCTCCTTCCTGCCTGCACCCACACCAGGGCACCCACACCAGGGCCTGCCATCCCCGCCCTCCATGTGCCGCAAACACGCAGTTTCTATCTGTGCCAGACTCTCCTCCGCCTTCACGGGTAAGTATGGGAAAACCAAATAAAATAGTGACTCTAAGCAGAAACACACATGGTATCCTGAAACACCATTCTCTCCTGACACGTTTTCCTTATACTTAAGTCTAGGAAAACAAAGAGGGAACTATATATATATATTTTTTTTTTTTTTTTCTAAAGACCCAGCCATGGGCAACCAAACGCAGTGTGTGTACCTGGCCCCTCACCACAGACAATTCATATGCCCACAGGAGGTAACCTAATCCCTAGACATTTCAGTCAAGCCCTCAAACACTCCAAGGCTCCATGGAGACAGGCCCATTCCAGCCACGGGTCTCTTCTCTCTGTGGTTTATTTTCCAGACCTAGGGGAAGCCTGGGGAGATAAAATCAATGTACGCCAAAGGATTTCTACAGGCAGCTGTTATCTCTATGAACACAAGACCCGCTTTCCTAGATTCACAGAAACATCCCCGTTCAGACAACTTGGCCTGCGCTGGTATCCCACACTGAAGGGGAGGATCAACAGGGCCAGCCCCCAGATCACAAAGTACCCCCCCTCTGCCCAAGCTCTATGTGCTCGCCATAGGCATCTGGTCACTCCTTGTCCCTACAGCCAAGTGACTCAGCTCTCCAAAAAAAGTGGCCCCATCCCATTTGGAGAGGGCTACTCAGTCATGGTCTATGGAAAAGGTACTTGGTTCATGGTCTAAACCCCACACTCCAGTCTCAACTGAAAGGAGAGCGAAGAGAAAGGAGGGGAGGTAAAGAAAAACACAACATGCCACTTCTGCCCAAAAGGATCAGATGTCCTTCCACACAACCCTAGCCATGAAAAGTCAAAGCCAAGGGTCAGAGTACTGGTGATCTCTCCCTTTCCCCAGCCCTCATGCTGTCACAGAGCAGGCACCCCAGGGTCAAGGACTCACCCGCTGACATGGCCATAGTGGTCCCCGCCACCATGCCCATGGTGACGCCGTTGCCTCTAGGCGGAGGGATGGCAGCAGGGTACACCGTCGCCGGCATGCCGTTGGGCTGCACCACTGTGGTGTGGTGGATGACGTGAGGGGGTGCTGCATACAGGGGCTGGGGGTAGTACGTGCCTTGCTGGGGAAAGAAGAGAGACGAGGGCCACAGGGTCCCACACCCAGAGGGTCAGAGCCCCGAGGAACCGGCCATTCCCACAAGCACAGTGCCCAGGAGACCCCGTAAGACACTCACAGCGCGCCCCAGGCCTACCTGTGCGTACGGGCTCTGCTGGGGGTAGGCACTTCGCACGGGGTATACAGCGGTCTGGTAGGGGTTGGGGGAGGAGGAGTACGGTGGCACCGCCCCGCTGGTGGGGGAACAGGACACTTTGTAAGGTGTGCCAGGAGTGTAACCTGAAACAAAGAAGCCCAAAGCCTTAATTCAAACCCACACTCGGCCAGACACAGGGGACGGACCAAGTGTGCAGCGAGGAACGAGGCAGTGTTCCAGCCCCAACCACAGTCATATCTGACACCTCTGCTGAAATGTGGCTTCACTGCTTAGACTTTATGTGCAAGTATTTTTTTTTTCGGGGGGTGGGGAGAAAGTTCTACCGAGTGCATACTTACATAGGAACAGGAAAGAAACACTGGTCCTGTCGGAATTTAAATTAGCACGCCCTTGCTGGGGCACAATTTGGCATTAAAAGTATGTATGTCTTTTAACCCCACCATTCTACTTCTAGAAATTTGTTTTAAAGAAACAAGCACGGCACATAAAAAGATGCTCAACATAGCTCGTCATCAGGGAAATGCAAATCAAAACCACAGTGAGGTATCTATCGCCTCACACCTGTGAGAATGGCTATGAATAAAAAGAACACAAATAACAAATGTCGGTGAAGCTGTGGAGGAAAGGGAATCCTCGTACACCGTTGGTAAGAACACAAATTGGTATAGCCACTATGGAAAACAGTATGGAAGTTTCTCAAAAAACTAAAAATAGAACTACCACATGACTCAGCAATTCTACTCCAGGGTATTTATCCCAAGAAAACGAAAATGCTAATTTGAAAAGATACATGTATCCCAATGTTCATAGCAGAATTATTTACAATTGTCAAGACAGAAAGCAACCCTAAGTGTCCATCAACAGATAAAGAAGATGTGGGAAACACACACATACATATGGTCGCGCAGGGGAATGTTACTCAACCATAAAAAAAGAAGGAAACTTTGTCATTTGCAACATGGATGGACGTGGAGGGTATTATGCTAAGTGAAATAAATCAGAAAGAGACAAATACTGTATGGTATCACTTATATGTAGAATCTAAAAAATACAACAACAACAAATATAACAAAAAAGAAGCAGACTCACAGATATAGAGAACAAACCAGCGGTTCACTGGAGAGGGAAGGGAGGAGGGGGGCAACACAGGGGTAGGGGATTCAGAGGTACAAACTACAAGGACACACACAGGGAATATAGCCAATATTTACAGTAACTATAAATGGAATATAACCTTTAAAAACTGTGCATCACTGTATTGTACCCTGGTAACTTATAAAATACTGTACATCAACTACACTTCAATTAAAAAAGAAAAAAGAAATAAGCATGGATTTGAACAAAGGCTGAACTGTAAGCATGCTCATCACAGTGTTGTTAATTACAGCAAAAACAAAAGGAAAAACTTGTCAAACACCAGGGTTTTGCTAAAAAGACTTCTGGGTCTAAGGTACAGCAGGCTGAACACATACTTTTGCCTTTGTCCCCACCCAAAATGACAATAAAGCAGATTAATAAATAAAAAGGCACAAAGCCACACAGATCAAGAAGAGAGAAAAGACATTTTAGAACCTAATAATTTCGGACTCTTTTTAGAAGTACAAGTGGAAAATAATTTAGCAGACTCAAAAAAGCTGTACTCTCAGCCAGCAGTGAAGAGGGTCAAGCAGCAGCCTGACACCTGGAAAGTCCCTTCCCCTAGACCTAGAAGCTGCCAGCATGTGTTGCCAGGAAGTGACGAAGGACCACGATCTGGAAGAGGGATTCAGAGGCTACCTGGTAAGCAGTAAGATGCCTGGCTCCCCTCCTGACTCCCCATTCCAACGGAGGAGTTTTTCTCCAGGGAGGTTAAGAGAGGGTCCCTGAATTGCCACGTTCATAGCCCACTGATTTATACAGACTAAACCACCAGCAAACTGTGGTACAACCATACAACAAAATACTACTACTCAGCAACCAAAAGGATAGAACTGCTGATACACATAACATGGGATAAATCTCAAAAAAAAAGAAAAATACAATATGCAGAAGAAGTCAGACACAGTAACACATGATATGAAACTCTAGGAAAGACCAACATAATCTACAGAGACAGAAAACTAATTAGTGGTGTTCAGGGGCCAGAGGGCATGAGGGCATCTTTCACAGGAATGAAGTCACTTGACTGTTTGTGGTGTCACACATCTGTATACATGTCCAAACACACCAAACTGTGCATTTATAAAGGATGGCTTATATGCAAATTATACCTCAATAAAACTGCTTTCTAAAAAGTCTGAGAAGCCATTTCTCATTCACTAGAACGGCTGAGATGGCAGAGTGCTCACACGAGTTCCATGGAACAATACAACTTCTCATAAAGCTACAAATATACTTCCCATAGGGCCCAACAATTCACTCCTAGATACTTTCCCTAGAAGAATGAAAACATACTTCCACAACAGGACTTGTAAAAAAATGTTCACCAATCTTACTCATAATAGCCAAAAGATGGGAAATAATCCAAATGTTTATCAAGAGGAAAATGGGTAAATTATGATACATCCATATAAATACTACTCAGTATCAAAAGGCAAAAGCATGAATGAATCTCAAACCATGCTGACCTCTTAAAAGACATCAGACACAGAGCACACACTGCATGATCTCATTTTCAACACTTAAATAAACCTAGCTATGCTGACAGAAGTCAGGGGGAGTGGTGTATGATTTGGAGCGGGTGAAAGGAAAGCCTAGGCACAGTGGTTGAGAGTCCGCCAGCCAATGCAGGGGACACGGGTTCGTGCCCCGGTCCGGGAAGATCCCATATGCCACAGAGCGGCTGGGCCCATGAGCCATGGCCGCTGAGCCTGCACGTCCGGAGCCTGTGCTCCGCAACGGGAGAGGCCACAGCAGTCTGAGAGGCCCTCTTACCGCAAAAAAAAAAAAAAGAAGTGCTCAGTATTTTGTTTTGGGTGGTGGTTACGCGAGTATGATAATTGTCAAAATCCATCCAAATGAACATTTAATATGTGGGTGATTTGCATAAATTATATCTCAAACTTAAAAATGAACTGAGTATTAAAAAAATGAAAGTTTAAAAAATTTAAACCACTTTATTGAACCGTGTTTAGCGGTGTACTTATATTTTAATCTAAAAGAGAAAAAAAGAATGAATGACTTCCAGGATATACACTAGTTTTTTTTTGTTGTTCTTTTTTTTAACATCTTTCTTGGAATATAATTGCTTTACAATGGTGTGTTAGTTTCTGCTTTATAACAAAGTGAATCAGCTATATGTATACATATATCCCCATATCCCCTCCCTCTTGCGTCTCCCTCCCACCCCTCTAGGTGGTCACAAATCACCGAGCTGATCTCCCTGTGCTATGCAGCTGCTTCCCACTAGCTATCTATTTTACATTTGGTAGTGTATACATGTCCATGCCACTCTCTCACTTCGTCCCAGCTTACCCTTGCCCCTCCCCGTGTCCTCAGGTCCATTCTCTATGTCTGCATCTTTATTCCTGTCCTGCCCCTAGGTTCTTTAGAACCATTTTTTTTTCTTAGATTCCATATATATGTGTGGAGTCTCAGGATTTGGAAAAGCAACGTTAAAGACAAGAGCAACGTTAAAGACAAGGCAAAAACAAATACGGTATTTGTTTTTCCCTTTCTGACTTACTTCACTCTGTATGACAGACTCTAGGTCCATCCACCTCACTACAAATAACTCAATTTCGTTTCTTTTTATGGCTGAGTAGTATTCCACTGTATATATGTGCCACATCTTCTTTATCCACTCATCTGTTGATGGACACGTAGGTTGCTTCCATGTCCTGGCTATTGTAAACAGAGCTACAATGAACACTGTGGTACATGACTCTTTGAATTATGGTTTTCTCAGGGTATATGCCCAGTAGTGGGATTGCTGGGTCATATGGTAGTTCTATTTTTAGTATTTTAAGGAACCTCCATACTGTTCTCCATAATGGCTGTATCAATTTACATTCCCACCAACAGATACACCAGTTTTAAATGATCTTTTTTTTGAACCACAAGTCCCCCTTTCCTCCAAGGGGCCAAGTCAGTCCTGGAGACCCACTGAGAACCATCATGCACTTGGTGTGCCTGGGTTCACTAAGACCTTAAATGCCATGTTTCTCGTTTATTCCCCAGACTGTCCCTCATGGTGTTCATGATGAAGATGCTGGTAAAGGTGTTAATGCCCCAAAGTCACACACATCAGAGCAGGTGCTCAGACAAACCCAGATCCAGCTGCACTGAGCAATGACTCCTTTGCCCAAACCAGGTAATTCCCAAGCTCAGCTCTTATCTGTTTTAAGGAGAAAAGACCCTCACAGGTTTCCCTATTTCTGTGTTTTAGAAAAAAAATTTTGTATTGAAGTACACTTGATTTACAATATTGTGTTAGTTTCAGGTAGACAGCAAAGTGATTCAATTATACACACACACACACACACACACACACACACACACACACACACACGGGTTTGTTTCACATTCTTTTCCATTACAGGTTATTCTAAGATATTGAAATAGTTCCCTGTGCTATACAGTAAATTCTCATTACTTCTCTATTTTATGTATCTATTTGTATCTGTTAATTCCATACTCCTAATTTATCCCTCCCCTCTCCCTTTCCCCTGTGGTAGACTGAAGTTTGTTTTCTATGTCTGTGAGTCTGTTTCTGCTTTGTATATAGATTTATTTGTATTATTTTTTAGATTCCACATATAACTGACATCATATATTTGTCTTTCTCTGTCTGACTTACTTCACTTAGTATAATATTCTCTAGGTCCATCCACATTGCTTCAAATGGTAATTATTTCATTCTTTTTTATGGCTGAGTAACATTCCAACATACACACATATACCATGCCTTTTTAAACCAATCACCTGTTGATGGGCACTTGGGTTGTTTCCACGTCTTGGCTATCGTAAATAGTGCTGCTATGAACACTGGGTATCTTTTCGAATACGAGTTTTTATCTTTTCTGGATATATGATCAGGAGTGGGATTGCTGGATTATACGGTAGCTCTATTTTTAGTTTTTGTTTTATTTACTTATTTGCTTATTTATTTATTGGCCACCTAGCACAGCTTGTGGGATCTTAATTCTCTGACCAGGGATTGAACCCAGGGCCCCGGCAGTGAAAGCGCCGAGTCCTAAACACTGGACTGCCAGGGAATTCCCTATTTTTAGTTTTTTAAGGAACCTCCATACTGTTTTCCATAGTGGCTGCACAAATTTACATTCCCACCAGGTTTCCCTATATTATTTTGAAATTCATTAACTATTATGTAAGTAAAAACAATGTCAAAATTTGAAGACACCAAATTTCAATACCAGTTTTGAGCTGAAAGAGAGTAGAATAAAGAGTCTCAGGATTTGGAAAAGCAACGTTAAAGACAAGAGCAGTTAAATCCCTCTCTCTAGCTGCTCAT
Source organism: Monodon monoceros (assembly GCF_005190385.1). Taxonomy (NCBI): domain Eukaryota; kingdom Metazoa; phylum Chordata; class Mammalia; order Artiodactyla; family Monodontidae; genus Monodon; species Monodon monoceros. The sequence continues at coordinate 110,313,566 of NW_021703772.1, read as the reverse complement.
CTTCTAGTCTTTAAGAGGGACAGAAAAAGAAAGTGATAGTTTCACAGGTATATACACGTTAAAACCCATCAAATTGAAGCTTTAAATACATGTACTTAATTGTACACCAATTATACCACAATAAGGTGGCAAAACATTTTCTTTAATTACAAAGAAAAAGATAATTATGAAAGCCACTAATTTCTAACCCTGCATTGACACTCCCAGGAGACGGCTCAGTGATAGCTCCTAATTCCCCATAAATGACTGACTACATCAGAGGAGGAAATGAGGCACTGGTGCCTGGACACACTTGTGACCAGTCATGGTGATGGAAGCACTGCACCAGGGCAGAGTGCTGCCAACTGCCAGAGTGCATCACCAACATCACACGCCATGCTTGGGGCCAACAGGGCTTGTCAAAAGGTCCAGCCCTCTTGACAAGGTGTTGACTTCAGGGGAAAACCACAAGGAAAGAGACCACCAAAACAGCAGCACTGACACAGTCCTGGCTGGCAAAAGCAGGAGCAGGTCTCAAAAACAGAAGCTTGTGGATGAAGGCAAAGTAGGTCCGGACAGCTCCCTCCTCCGCGAGCTACCCTCTCCTTCCCACTTCTCACAACCCTGCAGCAGCGGCATCGTTGAGTTAACTCACAGGGGAACACTGCTAAACGTGGTCCCACTGGCCTGAAGTAAGAGAGCCTCACTGGAGTCACTAAACTCACATCTGACCAAAAGGATATCAGGTTTTTATAAAAATGTCGGAAAATCAAAATATTCACAGAATTAGCATATTCTGAGAACAAGTGCTAGACTTCAAACTTGAAAATCACGTTCAGAATTTCTGGTGCTAGCCAGTTTTCATAGGTTAAAAGGAATCAACAAGGCCCCCCCCTTTCTTCACTGTACAATTAAAAAACATCCATGACATAGATGAAACAACTGGAAATATAGATACTGATTGTAGTATTGATAGTATTAATTATAGTTATTTTTTAGGTGTGATGATATATATTTTTAAATTCATCTTTTAAAGGCAATACTGAAAAACCGATGAATGTGATGTCTGAGATGGGCTTCAAAATAATATAGGGGAAAGTGACAGGAGTACAGATGGAAAAGATCAACTGTAAGCTATTAACTGCTAAGTCTAGGGCATGGGCAGGTGGACCCCGTACTCTGTACTTGCGTATACTTGTAACTGCTGAGGCTAGGGTGTGGGTAAGTGGCCATCATCCTGCTGTGTACTTATGTATTTTTGTTACCTCAAATTTTTCATAATAAAAAGTCTTTCAAGGTGTTTTATAAAGGTTAGGTAGATTTATGGATTAAAAGAGACAAGAGACATAACAAACTCAACTTTATAAAAAATTCAACATGTAAATTTTGAATAGATCCTATTTCCAAATCTTTTTAAAAAATTTTTGGGACAAATGGGCAAATTTAAATATGAACTATAAAATGAAATGAGAGAATTACTGCTTCTAAGTATGATAACAGTATCACAGTCATGCAGAAGAGCATCCTCATTATGTTATGTTGAGGGTCAAACTGAAGCCCACAGGACAAGTGCCAAAAAAGGCTATAACTCTGAATTGCTTCAAGAAAAAACAAACAACAAAACGTACACACACACTCATCTTTATATGGTAGATAAAGCACATATGGCAAAATGATAACTGATGAATCTCGGTGCTGGATATTATGGACATTCACTACACTGTTCTCTCAATTTTTCTGTATATTTGAAAATGTTTTGTAGTAAATAAGGTGAAAAAATTATAATGCCTTCTGATGGTGACACACAACTGAGAGAGGAGCTAAGAAAACCTTCCAGGAAACAAGTCATGCAGGAGCTAAAGGGACAAGGAAGGAAGCGGCAGAGGTCCCCTGCTACTAGGAGAGGAACATAAAAGCTTTCTGAGCCTTTAAAAAGGCCATAAGCTAGGAAGGCATGGCTCTTCAGCAATCTGATCTGAAAGATAACCTGGAAGCTAGGTACTAGCTGGAAAGGCAAATAAAGGTAAAATATGCCAATGTTCAATACATACAGCCAACCCTCTATAGAAAGTCATGGTTCTACAGGATAAAGTGATTCAAAAAAGAATGAGAAGAGAAAGGAGAACCTGTCTGAGGAAGTGAAAACACACAAGCAATGCATTCATGACCTGAATGAAAAACTGGGAGAAAATAGAGCCTCTAAAAAAGCCATCAATATTCCTAATAAGAAAGTCCATGACAATTTTGTCTCTGTTCAAACTGCAGAAAGAGCCTGGAGCTTGGACTGAAGAGAAGCTGGAAGCTGTCCACCTGAGTAAGCTTCTAAGGACACGGTATGAAAGCAAAGTTAGGAAGGTCTAAGCATACAACTCTCCAGAGAGAGGCCCTCTGATTCAGAAGCACTCTTCTGGCCCACCAAATCCACTAAAAAAAAGGTAAAGTCCCTTATTTACCACATTCAACGATAGGCCAACCTATGATGTCGAGCTTTTCTTTTAAGGGAGGCTAGAGGCCTACTGCTGCAGAAACCCATCCAGCAAGCCTGAGATCTCTTAATCATCTGAGATATCTTTTTTATAACACCTGCCTCATATGTATACTTTATTGAAGATAAAGAGATGACTCCAAGAAGCTACCATGTGTATGCATTTGTCAGAATACAATGAATGGTATATTTAAAATGTGAGCATTTCATGTATGTAAATTTCACCTAAAAACAAAACCTAAAAGAACTGTAAACAAATATTAACAATATGCCCACTGAAGTAGATGGGGAAAAGTGTCCTGACATCCACAACTTACTTCAAAACACATGAAAAAACAAGATGGACTGAAGGATGGATGGAGTAAAATGTTTAATTTTAGAAGTTGATTTTAGGGACTTCCCTGGTGGTCCAGTGGTAAAGAATCCGCCTTCCAATGCAGGAGACGCGGGTTCGATCCCTGGTTGGAGAACTAAGATCCCACATACCGCGGGGCAACTAAGCCCACGCGCCACAACTACTGAGCTCGCGCGCCTCAATGAGAGAGCCTGCGTGCCTCAAACTACAGAGCCCACGCACCCTGGAGCCCACATGCCACAACTAGAGAGAAGCCCGCGCGCCACAACAAAGAGCCCACACACAACTCAGATCCTACGCAGCCAAAAAACTAAAGAAAATAAATTTTTTTTAAAAAGTCGATTTTAAAAAGTTTAATTATAGAATCTTGGCAGTCCATACGTAGATGCTTACTGTGAATTTATTTCAGCTTCTCTGTATGTTGGAAAAATAGTCACCCACTATTTCTACTAATTATAGCAACAATTTTTAATATATATTATCTTACTGCTTATTCTTGTAACTGTGAGCTATGTCCTGAACTCTTGAGAAAATTGATTTTGGTTTTTTGTATGGGCATGAATATTACATCACTTTCTATCCAACACTGAGACAAATCAATTTCAAGGAAAGCAAACATGTCCCCCAGTCAATTAAAAACCAAGTGTGTATAGGCACTTTCCTTTTTGTTTTATATAACACCAGATCCACTGTCTCACACCAGAGAACCTCAACAGGAATCTTACAAACTTAAAATTAAAAAATACATAAATAAATATACATACATCTCATCGTATCCAAACTAGACACTTTGCGAAATAATATTTAGATCTGCCAACCATTCACAATACAAAACCAAACACACGCATTGCTTGGTCTTTCAAAAACACTAACAGCTTTCCAGATGCTCCTTCCCGAAAGACGATTCATAAGGGTGCCACATAGACAACACACTGGCCACAGCCTTCTTCCCCCTCACTCTCAGCAAACGTGCATCACCGCAGGCTGGCCTCCTCTCTGGGCAGAACTCATGCACAGGGCCACTGCTCTCAGACTGCTGTGAGGGGCCAGAAGCTTTTTACATCGGAACAGATCATTTTCCCCCAAAAGTACCGCATACCACACAAATTGCGTATAATAACTTTCTGAGTATAAGACATTTATTTAGAAAATTTGGAAATTCAGAAACATACAGTATATGTGAGGAGGAACGACCTGCACCAAACACAGCATCATGAAATTTCAGAACCTGGAGACAGAACTACTACAGAGCAACAAAGAGGAGCCCAGCTCAGTCAACCAAGCATCAGAAAGGTACCGACATTCTCAGCAGCAGCAACAACAAAACTGGCAAACAGTTCGGCAATGTCCTCAAAATTCTGAGGGGAAATAACTGCTAGCCTAAAATTCTATATCCAGACAAACTAACAATGAAGTGTGAGTGCAGAATAAAATGTTTTCCGACATGAAAAATCTCAAAACTGTGACTCTCCCATATTCTCCTGGGAGATTACTGAAAAAGATCCTCCACTAAAACCGAAGAGTAAACTACGAAAGTAGACAAGGAATCAAGTGGAAGGGAAGAGGAGAGAACTCCCTGGGGTGATGGAGGAGAACGACCAGTGTAAGGCCCAGAAGACAAGCAGCCCAGGCCAGAGTAGGAGAGAGGGTTTCAAAAAGACACCACCAAGAAAAGAAAACACGAACACCTTACGTGGCCTAAAATGCTGAGAAGAGACCCCACACCTGGGGGGAAGCTGAGGGTTTAATTAACTTTGTGGTTACAGAAATCTAATAAAGGACACTAGGTCCAGGGAAGAAAAAGTAACTGCAGAAGAAAACAGCCACTCGTTCACAGCAGTGAGCAATGCTCACAGGGTCACAGTAACAGGGGTAGGAAGGAAAATTAGGAATCTAAATTTAAACTATGTGAATGTAAACCTTTAACTTAAGTGAGAGAGAGAAACAGAGGCCATGACCCCACAACCTATTAACACACTAATGCTCTTCTCTCCTGTGTGGCCCGCCTTAAGTGAAACTTAATTTTTAAACAAACCTGGGATCTTACTTCATGGACATAATTCTGAGCTTAAAAAGAAAGAAAGTGACATATCGTAAAGCATTTCCACTTACTAAGTATCCCTCATAAACAAGTAATAAGACCAGTTAAACACTGAAATAAACCAACAGTTTAATCAAACCATTACTTTACTAGATATATCTACACGTATACATAAATATTTGCATAACTGATTATTCTCATTTTTAAGCTTCTTTCTATTATATTGCCAAACTGTCCTCCAAAAATGTTTCCCCAATTTATCCGCCATCCAGTCATGCATGGCAGCAACCAGAGAAGCCTTTCCATCACTCCTAGCAACGTTTTCATCTTTTAAAAATATGTGCCAATGTAATATCTAAATCACCTCTTACATAGAGCCTACTAAAAAGAACTGAATGTTTTCCTGATGATTTCAGATGATCAATGCAAATATTAGTTACAGATACTCCTGGCTGTAAGCGGGAATAGAACAGAAGCCTGAATGTGCATCCTTGGTGCCTTGGGAGCTTCATTGCGTGCTTGCAGCTAGAATCCTCAATTAACACAGCTGAGGAGATATAATGATTCATTAAACAAAATGCCCAAAGTGAAACATCTTTCCCAGGAGTGACACAGTCAGGATTTGAGCCATATCTTGCTAATGCTACAGCCCAAACTCTTTCCAATATACTGTTCTGATTCCAAAAACAGACAGCCCTCTCTGGTTGCACATGTACTCAGCCTACTAGGCTTGTTCATGAGGATGAAATGAATATCACCTCCATTTCCAGATTCTGAGTGATGGAATCTTTCAGCAAAAGACATGACATCTCCTCACAAGGTTCTCTAAAACCTCCCTACGTCACACTTGTAAGAGCTAAGAAATAAGCAGTGTTAGGGCTGCAAAAGTGCTTTAAAAGCTACATACACAACCCCTATACTATACATCAGCTTTGTCCAAAAATCTGGTGGTGAGAGAACCAGAACACTGAGAAAGCAGCAGAAATGGAAAAAAATTTTGTTTAATTTTTCTATAGTGACAATTTTGGCTTACTCATCACATAAGAAAAAAAGCCCACTGAAAAAGGAAATTTAAAAATTCAAGCTATGAAAATGCTGAGGATCCCAGAAAAAGAAGGGAGCACAACTGTAGCCTAGACTCAGATCAGGTGGCTGCAAGCACTTGCATGACACCGGCAGGACCTTCCAAGTGCCTTTTATCTTTTTCATTCACAAATTTCACATACATCTTTATTCCCAGCTTCTCCTAAAAATCTGAAGATCTGGCAATGCTGGGCGAGCAGTGTGGCAGCCGACCACTATCCAGCACCCATCAGTGGACACCCCTTTCAACAAGGCACGCCCTCTTGGCAGCCACCGTTCCCACCAAGACCACTACTCCCACCTGCCCGCCCCAGCTTCTGGGTTAGAGGAACAGCTTGAGAGCAGTCTTGGAAAAGAGGCAAGAAAGGGCCCATCTTCCTACAAGAAAGGAAACACGCGAGAGAAGAGGAATGGCACCTGTTCTACAGGTGGGCCAGAGGAGGAAACTATCAGACACCAGCACCATCCCGATAAACACCAAACTTTCCCTTCAGGGGAGCACTTCACACCCTGGGCAAGGAAAACGGCTTCACCAGCCTCAAATAAACCTGAAGCTCTTTTTGTAAAAGAATAAGAAAGTTGGAAGCTTTTAGTACATTTTTACATCAATTTGTACTCCATAGAGAAAATGAGTACAAGTGAGCTATGCTGGAGAATTCTAGAACAGTGACATTTTATGGTGGTCTGCAGCATGATCACATACAGTAAAAAACAACTGATATTTATGCAAACATAAACTTCAATCCATTCCTACCACCATATAGAAAAATTAATCCAAAATAGGTCATAAACCTAAATGTAAAACCTAAAATTATAAAACTTCTAGGAGAAAACCTTTGTGATGCTGGGTTAGGCAAAGATTTCTTAGAAACGATACCAAAACCGTGATTCATAAAAGAACAAGATGATAAAGTGAACTTCATTAAATTTGAAAATTCTTGCTCTTTTAAAGACACTGTGAAGAGCCACTGACTACGAAAATATATTTGCAAATCATATATCTAATAAAGAACTCTCAAACCCAACAATAAAAAAAAACTTTAAAACTGACAGGCAGAAAAAGATGTACACAAACACTTAACCGAAGACACACAAGTGGCAAACAGGCCCATGAAAAGATGTTCAACATTATTAGTCATTAGATAAGTTCAAATTAAAACTACAGTAAGATATCACTACATATTCACTAGGATGGCTGAAGTTAAAAAGAATGACTATATCATGTATTAGCAAAGATATAAAGGAACCTGAACTCTCCTCCACCGCTGGTGGGAACATAAAATAGCACAACTCCTTTGGAAGAGTGTGGCAGCTTCTTACAAAGTTAAACATACGCCTGCCTTAAGAGCCAGCCACTCCACTCCTCTGTATTTACTCAAGGGAAATGGAAGGGTATGTCCACATAAAGAATGTACACAAGTATTCACAGCGGTTTCATGTGTAACAGCCTCAGACTGCACACACTCCCAATGTTCATCAGCCAGTGAATGGGTAAGCAATTTGTGCTATTTCTGTACAATGCAATACTACCCAACAATAATAAGAAACGAACTACTGATATACACTACAACATGGATGTCAAAAATTATCCTGAATGAAAGCCAGTCCCCCAAAAAGGGCATTCAATATGATTCACTTATACAAAATTTTAGAAACTACAAACGATCTGTAGTGAGAGAACACAGATGAGTGATTTCCTGGAGCCTAGGTGAGGTCACAAAGGGGCAGGAGAAAACTTTTGGGGATGAGGGATATGTTCACTCTAGACTGAAAAGGTGGCATACATCATATCAAGTACCCTTTAAATATATGCAGTTTACTGAACGTCATTCAGACCTCCAGAGAACTGTTTTAAAAAAGTTAAACAAGATGAGATGTTTCACAAAAGGAGATGGTGGTGCCATTTGACCCTTAAATAATCTAGTGAGTAATAACGTAATACTGCTTGTCCCAGGGAAGGGATGTTCCATAACAGATCCCAAAAGATGGCACAAAGTAGCAGGTTCTCTAGTTCTTGGGGGAGAAAGAGTGTGAATAAAAGCTATGCAAAAGCAAAACAAAATCTCTTTTGGAAAGAACAGGTCAATGTGTCAAAGAGCTAGGGATTTAAAGTTGGGACTCTAGGCTTGACTGTGTCTTAGTCATGGGAAACCTTCATAACTGTGAACATTACTCTGGTGTAAGTGCAGGGAACGTGAAGTCAAGGAGAGAAAGCTTGGGAGCAGGAAGACCAAGCTAAGAAGGTTGTTCTCTGGGTGTGAGCTACAGGGTGAACAAAGGCAGTAAGAGTGGGAATGCAATGTGAATCATGGACAGAAGGGCCACAGAAGGAAGGAAGAATTTTATGATTATCAAACTGGAAGAACTCAGGAAAAGGACACTGCTGCTGTCTCCTCTCCTGTCAAGTTAACCATGTGAGGCTAGGGGTTCCGAGGGACAAAGAAGCACCCCAGCAGACCCGTGAGGCTGAGCCTTCAGGTCAGAGTGTAGGCCACCACTGCTGCAGCAGAATCACAAAGTCCATCCTGGGTGAATAAAGCCTGGAATGAGCCAACACCAAAATGCAGGCTCAAAGAGGAAAGTCCCATTAAAAAAAACTGTCTTTACAAGGACCAGACCCAAACAAATTCCACTTTCAATTGTACCACTTGATTTCTAAAATCTGAAACTATTCTCATGCACCTTACATAGAAAACAAGACTTTCTTTTAAAGCCATAATCAAGGTGCTCAAGTTCTAGAGAGAAATCAGTTATCTCTAAAAATGTTAGCAACATGGAAATTCTACTTATTAACAAGGCAACATGATCTTTAGTTTCTAATAATCAACACTATTTCATAAATACATACATGTTCTGGCACAACTAGTTACCTGTAACAAGCTATGATTGGAATGAAGATCCGTGTTGTGGAAGGACGCCAGAAATGCAATATATTGATACAAAGCTTTATGTGCAAAAAAGAATTAAGCTTTTATTGTACTTATTAAGAAGCCTAATTTTATGAACCAATAAATCATTTCAACCCCAAATCCCAATTCTATAACCACCCTTCTCAAAATCCATCCACTTGACATTCTCCCCCAGCCACATAGACAAAGCACTTTTGCCACCCAGCACATACGGCCTGCATACCTGTTTGGAAGGTAGGATTCGCTCCAGGGTACATGTTGGGGGAATAGGCAGGAGCTGCTGCTGCATAGCCCATGGGGAAACCAGCTGAAGAAAAACAAAGAACAATGTGATTTTAAAACCAGGGCTCCCACAGACCCAGCTGTCCTCAGCTTCTTCACCGCAACCCCCAGACTGGCTTCAGGAGCCCAACAGCGCTATGGGTGCTGAGCAGGTGGTCTCTACTTGTCTCCTCTCCTCAGAGCTGTGATGGGTCACAATCATAAACAAGTCTTTTAAACCTAAGAGTATAAATGCTTACAACTTTCTAAATTAAAAAAATTTATTTGACAGAAACTGAATTAGAATGAAATAAAAAATATATATATCCTAAGCTGAAGTCAGAAAACTCTCAATTCTTCTGGCAGTTTTATTTTCAATTCTAATCGCCTAATTTATTACTTAGCAAGAGTAATAAGAGTGTTGCAAGCTTCACATGCTAAACGGGCTCTAACCAGCACCATACACAAATGGAACTGGGAAAAATCTAATCACACATTCCGTTTGCAAGCAACCTGACCTTTATTAACACAAATGAGGAATCCTTAATAAGACTAAACTACAACCACTAACTGATCACGTGAACACAACAGAACCATCAAGAAAGACGTTAGTGCTTCAGCCAAAGCCAGAGGGGCGGACTTCCCCGGTGGGTGGCGCAGTGGTTGAGAGTCCACCTGCCGATGAGAGGAACACGGGTTCGTGCCCCGGTCTGGGAAGATCCCACACGCCGCGGAGCGGCTGGGCCCGTGAGCCATGGCCGCTGAGCCTGCGCATCCGGAGCCTGTGCTCCTCAACGGGAGAGGCCGCAACAGTGAGAGGCCCGCGTACAGCAAAAAAAAAAAAAAAAAAAAAAAAAAAACCAGAGAGGGGCCTCAGTTATTCGCTCCAGGTCCCTCACATCTCTCAGCTCGATCCACTCACCACGCGACAATGGGGCCTTAAAGAGCCTTCTCTACATTCAGGGCACAGAGCCAAGATGACCCAGGTTTGCTAGTCTTTACTACCTACACAAATGGTTGCGAGAAGCTGTAATCCCTCCAGAAAATTCTAACCTGCAGGGTTCCAAATCAACATGGTTGAGAACCACTGTTCACTCCCACTCCTGTCCATCTTCCCAGTCACAGTACTGTCCTCCTGAAAATGCCCCTTGGCGAGTACCATGGACTGTCTCCTCCAACATCGACTCTACCTCCTTTCTGGCAGGCAGAGGCTGGCAAGCTAAAAACTACGCTGCCCAGACTCCCCCTCTTGCAAGAGGTTGGAAGTGATCCCAAATCCCAATCACTTCATAAAAACAAAAACTTAAATACCACTAGCTGTGTAAAAAAGACTTAGCTTTTTACAAGAAATATACTTGCAAATTATTTAGACAAAGGGAAAATACACTTAATATATAAATAACTTTTAAAGTTAAAAAAACGAAAACCCAAAAGAAAACGGAAGACATGGACAGAGAGAACTGCCAACTACCATTTCTAACTTCAGGCTGGCACAAATCCAAAAGCTGAGGACACGCTTTCTTGGCAAGGTTGTGGGGTAAACAACAGTCTCACACCCTTCTGGTAGGAGTGCAAAGCAGTAAAAATCCTACGCAAGAAGGGAAATCGGCAGTACCTTTAAAATTACATCTGCGTTAGAAGATGTGGTATACCTACAACGGAGTATTACTCAGCCATTAAAAAGAATGAAATAATGCCATTTACAGCAGCATGGATGTACCGGGAGATTATCATACTAAGTGAAGTAAATCAGACAAAGAAAGACAAGTATCATGTGGTATCGCTCAGACAAATATCATGTGGTATCACTTATATGTGGAATCTAAAAAAAAAAAAAAAAAGATACAAATGAACTTATTTACAAAACAGAAACAGACTCACAGACTTAGAGAAAGAACTTAGGGTTGCCAGGGGGGAAGGGTAGGGGGGAGGGATAGATTGGGAGTTTGTGATTGACATGTACACGCTGCTATATTTAAAATAGATAAGCAACAAGGACCTACTATATAGCACAGGGAACTCTGCTCAATATTCTGTAATAACCTAAATGGGAAAAGAATTTGAGAAAGAAAAGATACATGTATATGTATAAGTGAATCATTTTGCTGTACACCTGAAACACATTGTTAATCAACTATACTCCGATATAAAATAAAAATTTTTAAAAAGAATAACAGGAAAAAAAAATCACATCTGCATTTACTCTCTCCACTGGCAATCCCACCTCAAGGAATCCACCCTGAAGATAATTTTCACAAACACTATCAACTGCAGTATTACTGGAATAGCAAAAGACTTCAAACAACATACCCATGCAAAGAACTGGTTGAATAAAACTATGGAAACCCCCACAAGATGAAGGGTTATGCAGCAGTACTATGTATTATAAAATACAAATAAGAAGAAGGCAAACCTTTGTGAACCGACAAGGAACAATCAAGAAGCTGACAAAGCCAAGTGACCACCACCACCTGCATCTCGATTCCAGAAAACAACCTGCCGTTCGGCTGGGGGGAGGAGGATGTGGGAGGAGAGCCTTCAGCAGCAGGGCTTTGCAGGGCCACTTCTGCCTGCCGAGGCCTCCTCTAACTGCCAGTGCCGCCCCAGGGCTCCCCAATGAGCCCGCTGACACTGCACACTCGGGTCAGGCTCCCACACCCAGTACTGTTTCCACCCCACCAGATCCTTTCAAGCGTTACCCACCCCTACAACGTCTGAACTCCTAACTCCATCTCAGGGTCCGACACCCTCGTGCAACAAAGGCGAAATTAGAATATATGGACATAGTTGGCCTGGGAGCATGATATGTCTGTGTCCCCTCCAAAATTTACATGTTGAAACCCTAATCCCCAATGTGATGATATTTGGAGATACTTAATCGTGGTAATCATTTCACTAC
>NW_021703772.1:110036973-110301154 GCF_005190385.1 Monodon monoceros | reverse complement strand
GGGGGAGGGGACATGGGGAGGGGGGAGGGGAGCAAAAAGTGCTGTAATCTTTAGAGTCATCACTAAATAGCAAAAGAATTTTTCAAAAATTAAAAGAAGGAAAAATTTAATGAAAAATACTTGGTTAATCCAAAAGAAGAAAGTGAACAAAACAAAAAAAAACCAGGTGCTATCAATTAGAAAATAACAGTAAGATGGTGCATATGAACCCAATTATTGTCATTCCTCAGTATCCTAGGGGTATTGGTTCCAGGTCACAATACCCAAAATCCACGGATATGAAGGGCTGACCACATGTCAGTTACCATATTACTACAATTAAAAGATGAAGTTGTTGGGAAGTGTTTCTTTTTTCCCATTAAATGTAAATTTTAGAAAGTTATGGACAAGTCTCTCCATTTACTAGTATAAAAGTATAAAATGGTATAAAAGCACTTTCTTTCCTTGTAATGTCTCGTTAGTTTTTGGTACTGAAGTTATGCTAGCCTCAAAATTCTGTAGGCACATTATTTAACTCCCACTCCCATTCAAAATACCTAGAGTGGTTACTAGTTCTTACACTAAACCCTTGCTGATCTAGAGAGTTTTATGAAAGTCAAGGAGACTAAAATACTAAAACCAAGAAAATAGTTAAGACAGGTATAAAGAAATGGATAAAATAAGAAGAAACGATAACATTTTAAACAGATTTAAAGTTGCAGAAATTTTCTTTTAAATGTAATTTTAAGACCAAAAAAACCCCTAAAAGAGTGCACATGGGAGGGAGACGCAACAGGGAGGAGATATGGGGATATATGTATATGTATATGTATAGCTGATTCACTTTGTAATAAAGCAGAAACTAACACACCATTGTCAAGCAATTATACTCCCATACAGATGTTAAAAAATAAAATAAAATTTTAAAAAGTGCACAGAACTGGTATGACAAGCAACCAATGTTTCATTATAGGTAATGCTAATACCATCAGGTTTTGCCTATTCCCTGGTTTCAGATTTACACAGGATTCTCTTCAGCTATTTAGCCTTCTGTTTAAACTAGTGTTAATTCGTTAAAGACAGTAGGCCTTATCACTAAATCACCTTTTATCAATTCTGGAAAATTCTGGCACTCCTTTTCTTCTAGTCTCTCTACTTGGTCCTTCTGCACCTTTTAATTCTCCTCAAAACTTCTCATCCTAACACCTCTATTTCTTAACCAGTCTGTTTCCCCCTTTCCTTACACTGCATTCTGGTCCTCCCTTTAGCAGTGTTTTATCTGCAGCTTAACTTGAATTTTGTTCAAATGCCTTTTTTTTTCCCATTTAAGTTCCAGTTGGTTCTTTTCGATATGATTCTTTCTTTTGCATCTTCAGTAATTCTAAACATGCTTGTGTGATATGATTTTTACCTGTTTTGTTCCTGCTGTCTATCATGACTGGTGACTCTGACATGACGAATAACATCACAGTGTTCTGTAATAATTTTGACTTGTTAACAGGCAGAACTTTGTGGGAAACCCACACAACCTGGGTTGAGAACATCTGCCTCCACAGCAGTTCTGCACCTGCTGTTGTCAGGTGCTCCAGGGAATAGTGCCGCCTAGAGTCTTTTTTTATGTTAGTTTCTCGATGTATGGACCTCCTGGGAAGGACAAGTAATTCAAAGTAGAGCCTGAAACATCCCTGAATAGTTACAAATTCTTAGAAAAGGGTTCTCCCTTCCCAGAGCCCAAGCAGAAACTGAACTTCCCCGTGGAGCCAGTGCATGGATTGTTTAGTCTACCTCTCCAATGTGAGTATCACCCTCTGGAGGAATCAGACTGATGAGGGGTCCCACTGCAACTCCCAGCCTTACAAGGGCCAAAGGCCTCAATTTCTGTCCCCAAATAGGTTGCTAAAACCCACAAATAACAAATGCCCCTAGGACAGGCGCATCAACTCAATGGCCCAATGCTCTGGTTTTTATGTCGTTTTCATATTCAGCGGCAGAAATCTTTTACTTTCTTGCAAGTTCAGTTAAACGTTTTTGAAATGTTTTATTTAACTTCCCAGGGGTTTTAAGAGTATCTGTTCCACCATATCATCTAAACCCACAATTGTAATACTACAAATAACTATTCCTTTCAATTAGGACGACAATTTGCTATTTTTGACCACCAACTCCTATTCCCCCAAATTGTGCTTCACCCCCTCCATCACAGCCCATGTTGGACTAGCAGACTTCAGTGAGGTGGGGAACACGACTCAGGCCTAAATTCATCAGTAGACTCCCCTCCTGGCCCCGGGTGCTGGCGTGGAGGGAACAAGATGAGAGCCAGAGCCAGGTGAAGAGACTCACAGCCAAGGGAGGGGCTGAGCACCACAGAACCACAATGGTCAGAATGGGACCCACACGGAGAGGATACTGAGGAAGCGGAGCTGAGCACAGGAAGCAGAGAAACTAGACGCCAATCCCCACCCTTGATGCCACCAGATCAGCCTTTGACCAAAGCCAGACCAAGCTCCTGATTTTTCAATTCCGTGAGCCAATACATTTCCTTCCCTATCTAAGCCACTTGAGCTGGGTTTGTCCATCGAAAGCATTCTTAGTGACACAGAAATTCACCACGCGTTCAAAGTTCAATAACGGAAACAAAATTTTACTTGCTTACCTGGATAACCAATTCCTTTGGCATTTGCATAAGGAACCCCAGAAGAACCCGGGCTATAAACAGGATTCATGATTTCAAGAACTAAAAAGGGAAAAAAAGTGATTTAGCCAAGCACTTTTGTTCTCAGGTTTTTCTCCATCATCAGTCTCAAAAGAACAAGAGTCCTTTCTCTAGTATATAATAAAACAAGGCATTTCATGCTGCTGCCAACCAACAGAGAACAGAAAAGGAACGCCAAAGTCCTAATGGGTGCTCACCAGGACACTACAGGCTTTCCTTTATAACTCTCTTCGGTCCATCAGAAGCTAAGGGAAAAAAGTGTTCTCTGTGTCCCTGCTTAAAACTGTGAAAAAATATCTATAAATAATCTAAATGTCCTTATAACAGAGAACAGTCTTAACCAGATCTATCCAGAGCATGAAATAGCATGCAGCTGCTTTTTAAAGTGTTTAAAAATACAGATTGATATCATGGTAATTGGGGAAAAAAAACAGTACAATACTGTAATGCAGTATGCTCCCAAATTTGCACCTACACATATGGGCATGTGCACCTCTGGCACAAACAGAAAAAAAGTCTGGGAGGAAATTAAAATATGAACAGTGATTGCCTCTAGATGGGGTGGTTTAGTGTTCGCTTTGCACTTTTGTCTATTTCTGAAATAACTTAGGTTAAATATATGTCTATTTCCTAAAAAAAGACAAATTAGTACAGCCCAGCAACTCTATTAACCCATTCTATAATTCCCAACCTTTTTTTTTTTTTGCGGTACGCAGGCCTCTCACTGTTGTGGCCTCTCCTGTTGTGGAGCACAGGCTCCGGATGTGCAGGCTCAGCAGCCATGGCTCACGGGCCCAGCCGCTCCGCGGCATGTGGGATCTTCCCGGACCGGGGCGGGGCACGAACCCGTGTCCCCTGCGTTGGCAGGCAGACTCTCAACCACTGAGCCACCAGGGAAGCCCAATTCCCAACCTTTTTTGCCTGAAAAGTTCAAGAACTTGCACAGCTACAACCATGGTTTTATCCCATCCTCTGAATTTTTTATCACCCAGTGTATTCTTAAAGTGTGAGCTAAATTAAGACTATTCAGTATTCCCTGACTTACGTGGCAGTAAGGACAACAGGGATCTTAAATTTAAAAATAAAAACAGCAATGGGGGGGGGACAGGTATATGGGAACTCTGCACTTTCTGCTCAGTTTTGCTGTGAACCTAAAACTGCTCTTTAAAAAAAGTCTATTTAAAAAGAAAAACAGGCAGTTCCCTGGTGCATAGTGGTTAGGATTCTGGACTTTCACTGCCGTGGCCGGGGTTCAATCCCTGTTTGGGGAACTGAGATCCTACAAGTTGTGTGGCATGGCCAAAAAAAAGAAACAAAAGAAAAACATAAAATGTACATGTATTTGCTTTAGTGTCTGCCTTCCCCACCACATCCTCAGCTAGAATGTAGATAGGGAACTGGAACTTAGCCCTATTTGCAGTAACTTCAGCCCCAATAACAATGTCTTACACACAAAAAGGTGCAACTACCTGCTGACTTTCTAAAAAACACATGCACCTCAAAACACTCTAGGTATCAAATTCCATTACAAAGGCAAAATGCAAAAACAAACCACTTCATATTTTCAGCTCACCTGACTCAGAATATTTACAACCAAGCAGTTCAGTAGAAACTATACCTGGTCAAGTCCTTAGCCTTTGTAACAAGTTCTAAAGTCGAAATAAATTGGGGATATCAGTGATTGATATTGATACTCATTACCTAAGTAATTATCTTATTTCTTTAACTTCCAAACCAAAGGCAGAGATACTTTTTGAAGCCATGACATTCAGAACCACAGCTAAGAGAGAAGTCTAGATCAGTGCTGTGCAACAGTACTTTCTACAAGGATGAAGATGTTCTCTATCTGTGCTGTTCAATATACCACCCGTTAGCTACAAGTAAACACTGAGCACCTGAAAAATGTGGTTAGAACAGGATCCAATTTTTTAGTTTATTTAACTTCAATCTAAATCTAAATAGTCACGTGTGGCTAGAGGCTACCACCCTGGACAATGCAGATCTACAGAACAGACTACAAAGAAACAAGGATAGGAAGGCATAGGAAGTAGACATGAGAATCAATTGTATTTTACACCACAGTTTAAGAATAAACAAATTGGTGGGCTTCCCTGGTGGGGCAGTGGTTGAGAGTCCGCCTGCTGATGCAGGGGACGCGGGTTCGTGCCCCGGTCCGGGAAGATCCCACATGCCGCGGAGAGGCTGGGCCCGTGAGTCATGGCCGCTGAGCCTGCGCATCCGGAGCCTGTGCTCCACAACGGGAGAGGCCACAAGAGTGAGAGGCCCGCGTACCGCAAAAAAAAAAAAAAAAAAAAAAAAGAATAAACAAATTGGTTACTGCCAATCCCCATTTTCCTGCACTTTTAACCCATTTTTGGTGGACCTACAACATAAGGATGTGGAGGTCTTCACATATTTCATCTACTTCTCTGGTTCAACTCTCATCTCTGGAGAAGTGAATACTTCCCAAAACTCTATTTCTCTATTCTGTGCCAGGATCTAATTTCACTTTCTTAATTGAATTCAAGATAAGTAAAGCACTACGCAAAGGCCACAGGGGAGAAAAAGTCGCAGTCCCTGCTCTGAGTTTACAATCTAGAAAAGTATTGTCCAACAGAACTTTCTGTGAAGATGGAAATGTATGTCTGATCTGTCCACACAGAGTAGTCACTAATGGCTACTGAACACCTGAAATACGGCTAGCATGAATAGTCACATGTAGGTGATGGCTACTGTACTGGACAACACAGGCCTGTAAGACAGAAGACATAAATAATGGTGATTCAGGCCAAAGGGTGTTAAGTGCCATAAAGGAATAAAGTGTTCTGAGGGTTGAGTGGGGAAAGCAAAAATTCAAGGAGGAAGAAAGGAACGGTCAGGAATAACTTGGATTACGGAGGTACTGTTTCCAATAAGCTCTAAACAGGTAGGATCTTGAAATGCCACAGAAATTAGAAAATGCAAGATGCACTCTTTAGGGACACTAAAACTGGGCTTGTTGGAGATTAGGCTACATGTAGGGAATCAGCAAAGATGATTATGGAGACATAGGTGAGACTGAAACCATGTGGAGACCCTTAAATGTGGGGCTGAGCAGGAGATGTCACCTGGTAGGCCATGAAGCTGAAGAACAGCGTAGCGTAGCAGTTAAACACAGGAATTACCATTTGACCTGGCAAATCCACTCCTAGGTATATACCCAAGACAAGTGAAAACATACATCCATACAAAAACCTGTACATGAAAGTTTATAACAGCATTATTCATAACAGCCAGGAACTGCAGACAACTCCAATGAAGCACTGAATACCACAAGGCTCTCCTTTCATGACCTGACTTACATCTAAAACAGCAATACAATCCTACTCCACATTTGCCACTAAAAAATGTATAAAATTGCATTTGAATTCTAAATACCATAAGTTCCAAACTAACCAGAAGTTACGTTTCCTGAAAGCACTTATACTTCCCAAGAGGCTAATAATAACTATTTCCTAAAGTGATTAAGAAGTCATAATTTAAAATTATAGGTTAAAAATATAACAGGATTAACAAAAGAAAATGTTTGTACAACTTCTGTGAACAACTGTCATACAGCTTTTTAAATTACTTGTTCATATGATGAGAGATTCCTCAAAGACTGTGAGCCTCAAGGGCAGGGAAAATACCTTATTCAGCCCTGTCTCTCTGCATCTCACTAGTGCTTGGTCCAGAGATAGCTCATAAATATTTTCTGAATGTTCTTTAATAAAAGAACTGTCCAATGGAAAATACAGGACCCTTCGTAGCAATAAATATGAAGTTGAGACATTTATTTAAAATCTAATTCAGAATTGTTGAAACATATCTGTTATTGATTAGTGGATATGAACGCTGAACCCACTGACCAATCTTAATATCACTAACAGTCAAACTACTTATTATCTGCATCCTCATATGATGGAATTGCTCTGCATCATCTGAGGTGTACTGCGACTAAAACACTAAAATCTGAATCCAATGCAGCCTATACATCTACCTCCCAGGTTACAGAAAAAGGCAGGAGTTAGAGGAATATGCTGAACACCATGAAGCAAGCAGACAAAGCCAAAAGGAGGGCATTCTAGAGGACAAGGGGGTCCAGTTTCTTCAGTAAGTCAATGGTCTGGGAAAAGGTGGAAGGTGGAGAGAAGGATAGTCTTAGATTAAGACAGATTTAATAAAGGCCATAAAACACTTTTGTTTGGATCCTTATTTTAAGACGGAAAAAACTGTAAAAAAGTTATTTTAAGGATTTGAGGATACAAATGAATATGGGCTAGGTATCAAATGGCATTAAACAAACATTAATTTTGTTACATGGGATAACAGTATTTTGGTTATGTAAAGATGCATCAATTTTTAGAAGTACGTATTAAACTATGTAAGGATAAAAATGACATGAAGTCATAATTTACAGTATTTCTACATAAAAGGGATTGAGATATTGGGTATATGGCTGTACGCTGTATTTTTATACTTTTTAAATAATGCAAAATTAAGGAAAAAACCCACCATCACCACTCTGCCTGGGATTCTAGTGCCACTGGCCACCCAAAAACCACCGATTTCCCAGTCTGATTCGGTGTAGGCGGAAGATCACGATGCCAAGGCTAGATCCTAAGGGTATCACTTTTTTTTTTTTAAGTTTCTCATTTGTAATGACTCAAATGTCAGAATCCCTATGGGTGGTTTGACATCTGCAGCAAAATAAGTTAAGCCTCAGATTTACCTTTAAAAAAGAAGACGACAGCAAAAATTTCTCAATTTGAAAATCCAATAATAATCAGAGGGAAAGACCCATTTAAGACCCATCACTGTACTACTTTCTCTAGTCTCAAAATACACCATGACCTAAACAAAGTTCCCACACAAAATAGTAATTCTAAAACTTGAAAGGCCTTGTCTTAGTATTTCATATCAAGAAAACTAATGTCGAGGGGCTTAAATTCTCTCTCAGCAATATACAAGATAAATCCCTTTAATACAATCTAAACTGGAAATTCTCGGTAACGTCTGATAACATCAAGAATATATAATAAGATAAAATTCTAAACTCCCCCAAACTCTACCTTCACTATCAAGGTTTGCAATCTATTGCAAAATTCACATTTTTCTGCACAGAACAACTGGAGAGACTTCAGTGATACAGACAAAAAGTGGAACACAGACACAAGAAAAGTAATCATTAATTCTAGTACACTGGTGTACTGTTGCTTTAAAATTGCTCTGAACTGACCCAGGAAAAGAAGCTGTTTACATAAAACAAGTCTGGTAGACAAAAATTTGCCTGTAAACTACAGAACCTAAAAAAACTTAAAATATTCTTTAATTGCACTTGTTTTCTTTTTTAATACTTCTAATCCTCTACCTCTGTGGCATTACCCTACACCTTTTCCCCATGTTTGAAAATTCAAATAATTTTGACATCACAATTCTGTCTAACCTTAAAATGGAGATGAGCTGAAAGGCAGTTGTAGAGCAGAATACTAACTAAAAATCCTAACAAGTATATCAGGGCCTGATAGAAGGGCAGAGGCAGTAATAGCAACAGCAGCAGATGGTGCTTCCTCCTTCCTCCTGGGTTGCAGGCACTTGCCTTACACACAGCCCAATCTTTCCACTATTCCCAAGGGCTGGAGACAGGAAGAGGGGACGCTACCTGCTCGGCCTGTCCAGTGACTGCAGCACAGAACCTAGAGGAAGCCTACAGTCTCCAACTCTTAAAGCCTGCATTTAGTCACAAGCGCCGACTAAATAAAAGTAACTATGTGAACACTCGTACTAAAGCAAGCCCGATTTATAAAGCTTAAGGGACAAAAAAAACCTTCGCAGTGTGCAGCACAGTACCTTCAACAGTAGAAAAATTAGCCTTTAATTGTTCAATTCTTGGCTGTCAAAGCAAAAATAACCCACTACTTGTTTATTTACCAAAGTTCTAAAATGTGTCCCTACTATTATTGTCAAGTTTTTCATAGACTATTTGAAAAAATCATCTGATATTACACAAGGATGATTTGAGAACTTGAGAGGAAACTAGACAAAGCTTTTCATTTAAAAAATTGTTTTGCTTGGCAAAACACTACAAAATACTTTTATGTATGACTTTAATGAAGCATTAACTCATACAACCCATTAGACACATGCTTATATACACTATAAAAGACGACGACCCCGTTTGGGGGTACGCTGTAAAGGCGCATCTCTCTCTCAAAGTTAACCCAGAATGGGCCACGACACGTCGTTTCTGAAGAAAACACTGAACCCGTTCAAGCTAAGCTTCTGCCGGGCAAATGGAATAATGTTTACTCTGTGAGTAGACAAAGTGAATAGTTTACACACTGGAAATGATGAAATCCTAAGAACCTTAAACCTAAGTTACAGAAACACCACCCCACTGCTTCCCCATTTCTTGTTCATTTTCCTGATCTGATCACCTGGACCTTAAAAAGACCCAGAGAACATTCTTGTGCAACGAATGCCCCTCTCACCGGCCCCCAGGCAGCGTCCCCGCCGCCCACGCCGCACCTGCCCTAGCGTCCGGTCGCCCAGCTCCGCCTCCCTCGGGCCTCACCAGCCCGCCCGGCCCAGCGCGGGACAAAGCACCGCCGCGGGCCCGACCTTGGCGCCGCCCAAGTCGGCCGCACAAAGCGCCGCACTTCCGGCAGCGCAAGCCGCTGCCGAACCCCTCGAGTGCCCCGCCCGCACTCACCGCGCCGCGGCGGCGGCCTGGGCCTCGATGACCAGCGCTCGCCGGCCCGGGGCGGGCTCGGGGGGGGGTCGGGCTCGGCGAGGGGCGCGCGCCGCGGAGGCCTGCTCCGATGCGGGGCTGAGCCGCGAGGCCCCGGTTGCCGCCGCCGCCTCCCCGGCCCGCGTTCCCGCTCGCCCCGCTCGGTCCGGTCCGCCTCTTCGCAGCCCGCGCTCCCCGCCAACGCTGCGCAGCTGCCGAGCTCCAACCTCACTTCCGCCTAGAGCCCGCCGCGGCGGGGGCGCCGGCACGTGACCTCACGGCACCTTCCGGTCTCGGAGCTGGCGTGCGCGCTCCCGCTGGCGTCCGAGAAGCTCCCGGATGCGGAGGCAGCGGGGAGCTTAACAGCGGGGAGGTTCTCGGGCCGAGTCCTTGGGCTCTCGGAGTTTGGAGCTTGGAGGGCTGAGTGCCTGAGAGGTCACCAGCGCCCGGGGCGTATCTGTTGACTTTTTCGAACAAACGCTCATGATTTTCCTCACGCTATCTTTGCGCTTTTCGTGCAGTGTGGAAAGAACACAGTGTAACATAATTATAGGGTTTTATTAACTTCTTAAAAAAATGTATTTTTTTTTTTTTCAAACAGCGCCGCACTACAGGGCACCCTCGTGTAAATGCTGCCGCGGCGAAGGGGCTGCGCCTCTCCAGACTGTCAGGCTCCGCGCCCCCGGCCGGGGTGGTCGGGTGGCCTCCGGCGGGGTGGTCGGAGGAGCGGGAAGGCCCCGCTGCCGGCCGGGCATCCTGGGGCTCGGCGCTGGTACCGCCTGGGCTCGCGGAGCCGCCACGCTGGCCGCCAGCGCGCTCCGGCGCTCTTTGCGTTCGCTGTTTTCGATACTCTGACAACGTTCTTCGAGAGCACACAACTCCTAGGAAGCCGACCCGGGATTGAAACCCCAACGTCTGGCTTCAGAGCACTTGCTCAGAAAGAGGGAGTTTTGGCTTTGCGCTTTCCCAGAGCTGCACTTGCTGTCTCTGCAACGTTACTTGGACCCACAGGTTCCCTGCGTGAGCTGAGAGCCGATGGGTCTGCCTTGGAGAAAGGTGAAGGAATCCTGTGGCCTGTACTCAGCAGGAAGAGTCCAGGCAGTCTACCTTGCCCTGACCAAGCTGAGAACATCTGCTACGGTTCCTAAAGACTTTTTACTTGGCATCTCTAAGATTTCAGTGCAAGTTAAAATAGTTGCAAAGGACTTGATTTTTGGCACGCTGTAAGTGATGATGGTTTTAAATAAAACGGGATGTTATTCTTTAAAACATACCCACCATGGTGATTCGATTCCCACTATTTTCCATTTTAAAAATACATGAATTAGCTCTGGGCTTCCCTGGTGGCGCAGTGGTTAAGGATCCTCCTGCCAATGCAGGGACACGGGTTCGAGCCCTGGTCCGGGAAGATCCCACATGCTGCGGAGAAGCTAAGCCCATGAGCCGAAACTACTGAAGCCCGAGCACCTGGAGCCCATGCTGTGCCGCAGGAGAAGCCACCGCAATGAGAAGTCCGTGCACCGCAACGAAGAGTAGCCCCCTCTCGCCGCAACTACAGAAAGCCCGCCGGCAGCAATGAAGACCCAATGCAGCCAAAAATAAATAAAATTAATTAATTTTTAAAAATACATGAATAAGTTCTGTAACAGTGTGAAATTCCATTCCTGCTTTTTCTCCTTAAACTCCTGCTTCCATAGCACTGCCCCTGGAGAATTTAACCCTAATATATTGTCTGTTGAGCGTCATTATTTTTTTTAAGTCACTTGCATCTGTCAGGATAGCTAGGAAATGCTGCAGTAACAAGCCCCAAATCTCAGTGTCTTCACACAATAGAGGTTTATTTCTCACCTAATCAACAGATCCAAAGCAAGTGGTATCATCTAAAAAACTACACAAACAGGAGAATCCAGCAGCAAGTGATAACTGAAGTGAGAAAAAAAAAAGATAGCTATCATGTATCTAAATAACTAATTAGACGATAAAATAGAAGAAAAGATCCATTTTATACAAGGTTACTTATAGGAAAAATAAACCAATATATAAATATAACAATATAATACCTAGCAATAAACTTTTGTAAGAGTTGTGCAAGATCTATATGAATAAAATTTAAAATAACCACCAAATGGCACAAAAGAACACTTAAATTCATGGAGAAAAACATCATATTCTTGGATAATTCTTCTAAATTTATGAATTTAATACAATTCCTATCAAACACCAATAATTATTTTTAAGTAGATAAAGTAATTCTAATTTACACATGAGGAAAAAATCAACAAGAAAAATCGAAAGCAAGAATATCTGGGAAAATCCCTGGCGGCCCAGTGGTTAGGACCTTGCGCTTTTACTGCCAAGGGCCTGGGTTCATTCCCTGGTTGGGGAACTAAGATCCTGCAATCCGTCCTGCGTGACCAAAACAACAGCAACAACAAAAAACAAAAAAAAGTGCCAGGAAAACTTTGAAAATAAGGAGTAATAGTGAGAGGGCTACTAAACCTATCAGACAAGAAAACATATTTAAAATCCTCAATCAACGGTGTATCACAGATGCATAAATAGACCAATGAAATATAACAGAAAATTCAGAAATACAAATTATTTTAGGAAGATGGTATCTGGTAAAGTTAACATCTCAAGTCACTGGGCAGAAAGATGGACTGTTTAATAAATGGTATTGGGACAGAAATATAGCCATCTGAAAAAATGTAAAATTGAATCTATACCTTACACCATACCAGAATAAAATCCAAATGAAAAAAGATATAAATGTACAACCATGGAATCATAAAGAACAAGAAGAAAACATGGAAAATTATTTTTAAACCATGGAGTAAAGAAAGCCTTTTTAAACTGCCTCTCAAAATTCAGACACCATGGCTATGAAAAACTTTGGTTTGACAAAAATCACCATGAGCATAGTAAAAAGACAAATGATTAACGAGGAAGAAATAGTCCCAACACATATCATAGTCAAAGGGCTAATCTCCTTAATATTCAAAGAGCTTCCAGAAGTCAGTAAGAGAAAGTCCTAAAACTCCGTAGAAATTGAGAGTTCACAGAAAAAGAAATGTGGCTCATAAACCTATGAAAAAATTTCAGCCTCACTCATAAAAAGAAAAATGCAAGTTAAAACTCTTTGAGGTAGCATCTTTTCACCTATTTGATTGGCAAGCATCAAAAAAAAGTGACTATTGTTGAGGCTGTAGGGAAGCAGACACATTGCTGGAATGGAGAGGGGACCATTTGATGATGTGTATCAAGAACAAATATACAGAAAACTTTTCATCCAACAATTCCACTTCTGGGAGTTGCTCTACAAAGAAATTCTCTGAAGTGTAAAATGAAATAGGTTCAAGTTTATTCATTGCAGTATTGCTAAGAGTAGGAAAATACCCTAAGCAACCCTAGTGTTTGTCCTAAAGAACTGACTAATATACTCCATAACTCAAGAAAGAAATGAGCAACATTTCTATATACTGAAAAGGAAATATCTTCAAGGTAGACTGTTAAGTGAACAAAGCAAAGAGTAGAACTGCTGTTATGGGCTGAACTGTGTCCCTTACTCTCAATTCATGTGCAGAAGCCCTAAACCCCAGTGCCTCAGAATGGAATTGTATTTGCAGATAGAACCTTTAAAGAGGTAATTAAGTTAAAATGAGGTCAGTAGGGCGGGCCCTAATCCAATCTGACTGCTGTCTTTATAAGAAGAGGAGATTAGGATACAGACAAGATAGATCTATGGACAACCATGTGAGTAGATGACCAAGCCAAGCAAGCCAAGGAGAGAGGCCTCAGGAGAAAGCAATCTTGTCAGCACCTTCATCTTGGACTTCCAGCCTCCAGAACTGTGAGAACATCAATTTCTGTTGTCTAAATTGTCTTGTCTGTGGTATTTGTTATGGCAGACTTAGCCAAATGATTCAACTGTGCTAAAGAAGATTATGTAAAAAAAGGGGAAATGAAAATATATATTTGTATTTACTTTCATACAAACACAAATAATTGTAAAAATCCAAGAAAATATTGGGTGGGCCAAAAGGTTCATTCAGTTTTTTCTGTAAGATGGCTCTAGTAGCGCTTAGTTGTCTGTAACTTCATTCGAAACAATTTAGTTAGATTGTATGTGACAGCTGTCATATCAGCATGCATTTAAAAAAAGACATCAAAATTGGTGAATTTTTGTGTAGCCATTTTAATATTGAAGATGGAAGAAAAAAGCAACAATTTCGGCATATTATGCTTTATTATTTCAAGAAAGGTAAAAACGCAACTGAAACGCACAAAAATATTTGTGCAGTGTACGGAGAAGGTGCTGTGACTGATCAAACATGTCAAAAGTGGTTTGCGAAGTTTCGTGCTGGAGATTTCTCGCTGAACTATACTCCATGGTTGGGTAGACCAGTTGAAGTTGATAGCGATCAAATCGAAACAACAATTGAGAACAATCAACATTATACCACATGGGAGATAGCCGACATACTCAAAATATCCAAATCAAGCGTTGAAAATCATTTGCACCAGCTTGGTTATGTTCATCACTTTGATGTTTGGGTTCCACACAAGTTAAGCAAAAAACACCTTCTTGACCATATTTCCGCATGTGATTCTCTACTGAAATGTCATGAAAACTTTCCGTTTTTAAAACAAATTGTGATGGGTGATGTAAAGTGGCTACTGTATAACAATGTGGAACGGAAGAGATCATGGGGCAAGCGAAATGAAGCACCACCAACCACACCAAAGGCTGATCTTCATTCAAAGAAAGTGATGTGTATACGGTGGGATTGGAAGGGAGTCTTCTATTATGAGCTCCTTCTGGAAAACCAAACAATTAATTCCAACAACTACTGCTCCCAATTAGATCAACTGAAAGCAGCACTCAACAAAAAGTGTCCAGAGTAGTCAACAGAAAACGCATAATCTTCCATCAGGATAATGCAAGACCATATGTTTGTTTTATGACCAGGCAAAA
The DNA here is from genome assembly GCF_005190385.1 of Monodon monoceros. NCBI lineage: Eukaryota > Metazoa > Chordata > Mammalia > Artiodactyla > Monodontidae > Monodon > Monodon monoceros. The sequence goes on along the minus strand of NW_021703772.1, from coordinate 110,286,739 downwards.
ACTGTTACATCTTGGCTGAGAAGTTCTGATTCATCCGCTGTATTCACCAGACATTGAGCCTTCGGATTTCCATTTATTTCGGTCTTTAAAAAATTCTCTTAATGGAAAAAATTTCAATTCCCGGGAAGACTGTAAAAGGCACCTGGAACAGTTCTTTGTTCAAAAAGATAAAAAAGTTTTGGGAAGATGGAATTGTGAAATTGCCTGGAAATTGGCAGAAAGTAGTGGAACAAAAGGGTGAATACGTTGTTCAATAAAGTTCTTGGTGAAAATGAAAAATGTGTCTTTTATTTTTACTTCAAAAACTGAAGGCACTTTTTACCCCACCCAATAGCAGCAGTGCTTACCTGTGGTGAGACTAGGGACTGAGTGGACCCTGAGCAAATCTGGGATACAGGTGAGAATGATCATTTTCAAGGTTTGTTTTTCTTTTGCACTGCATGAATATATTACATGTTCTAAAATTAAATTAAAAATAAATAAAAATCTTATATTTTGATGAGAGTATAAAATGGTATAATCATTTTGGAAAAATGTATGGTCATTTCTTTTAAAAAAATAAGCATACACCTATCCTATCACCCAGCAAATTGAAGGTATCTGCCAAAGAGAAATGAAAGCATACCTTAATGCAAAGAATTGTACAGGAATTTTCATAACAGTTTTTTTTTAACATCTTTATTGGAGTATAATTGCTTTACAGCATTTGTGTTAGTTTCTGCTGTATGACTAAGTGAATCAGCTATATGCATACGTATATCCCCATATCCCCTCCCTCTTGCGTCTCCCTCCCACCCTCCCTATCCCACCCCTCTAGGTGGTCACAAAGCACCAAGCTGATGTCCCTGTGCCATGCAGCTGCTTCCCACTAGCCAGCTATTTTACATTTGGTAGTGTATATATGTCAATGCTACTCTCTTACTTCGTCCCTGCTTACCCTTCCCCTCCCCGTGTCCTCAAGTCCATTCTCCACATCTGTGACTTTATTCCTGTCCTGCCCCTAGGTTCATCAGAACCATTTTTTTTCTTTTTAGATTCCATATATACGTGTTAGCATATGCTATTTGTTTTTCTCCTTCTGACTTATTTCACTGTGTATGACAGACTCTAGGTCCATCCACCTCACTACAAATAACTCAATTTCATTTCTTTTTATAGCTGAGTAATATTCCATTGTATATATGTGCCACATCTTCTTTATCCATTCATCTGTCGATGTTCACTTAGGTTTCACAGCAGTTTTATTGTTAATAACCAAAAACTGGGATGAGACCACGCATCTACCCTCAGGAGAACAACAGCTAATCAAGCTCAGTGGTGTGCGGGGTGACTTTCAATGCCTACACTGGCTCCCGGAATCCAAGGGACACATTTTCAGGAATTTGGCAAGCCAGACTTTATTAAAAATTGAATTATACGAACTTGATGTAAAGACAAAAGGAATAAATACTCAAAATTCACCCTTTCCTCATTACCGTCTTGTTGCCTGTGCCCCGAGGCTCTTGGCAGCTTTGGGACCTGCCAGGTAAAAACTTGGAGCTACGCTAGGCTGAGGGCTCCCTTCCTGCCTCCCTCCCTGGGCGTCACCTCTGGAGCCTGAAATCCGCCAGGGCAAGAATGCAACTCATGGGATAATAGTAATCAGGGCTTGATTTATTGTTTTGTTAATTTTATAGATTTATGCATATGATGGAGGTAATATTAATAATGCAGATTAAAATTTAAAAGGGGTGGTGTCTGTAGGTGTCACATTGTGAGTAGAACAAAACATTTAGAAAATATTCTCCTAATATTAAAAAACTATTACTATCCTATTCAGCAAAGAAGTCACTCACGTCATTGACAAACAACTGAAGTTCCAACAAGGTTATTTCACTTTGATCTTACTAGTTAACATAAAGGAAATAGCAACCCAGAGTACTCTGAGACACGAGAACAATAAGGTGTTTAAGCTTTGCAGTAGTTTGGTATGCAGCAATAGATAATCAATCATGAGCACCAGCCCAACTCCAGGCTCAGGTCACGAAATCAATCTAGTGATTCATTGTCTGCGTTTTTAAACATGGATTAGACTGGAAAATAAGAATGTAGAGCATGTGGCACAAGAGTAAGGGTAAGTATTGTTTGGTAAAAAGTTATTTTTATATAAATTTTTTCACTCATATGTTATGTACTGAGTTATGAAGTAAATTTATTATTGTAGGTGGGAGTCAGACAGTTTGAAAATACTATGCTAAGGCACTTGCCTAGAAGCAGAATTGTTTGGTCATAGGGTACCTGCACCTTAAAACTTACTAGGTAGTGCTGAATTGTTCTTTAAAGTGTTTGTGACAAGCTACACTATCCCCACTAAGATATGAACTCTGGTGCCTTCACATATTTGTCACATTTACCATGAAGTTTTAGATTTTTGCCAAACAGGTCGGTATGAAATTGTATCTCAGGATTTTTTTTTTTTTTTAGTTGAAGTAGTTGGTTTACAATATTGTGTTAGTTTCAGGTATACAGCAAAGTGATTCAGTTATATAGGTATATATTTTTTTCAGTTTATTTTCCATTATAAGTTATTACAAGATACTGAATATTATTTCCTGTGTTAAACAGTAAATCCTTGTTGCTTATCTATTTTATATATAGTAGTGTGTTCAGGATTGTTTTAATTTCCATTTCTTACATACCTGATGTACACCCTTGTAAACAATTTTTGGCTGGAGTTTCTGTTTATTATGGGATAGTTTCCTCAAAGAATTACTGGTTTAAAGAGTATGAAGTATTTTCTAAAATTTTTTTTGGTGGTGCCACGCGGCTTGAGGGGATCTTAGTTCCCTGACCAGGGATTGAACCCAGGCCCTCAGCAGTGAAAGTGCAGAGTCCTAACTATTGGGCCACCAGGGAGTTCCCAAGTATGAAGTATTTTAAACCTCTTGATATTATCAAATTTTATTCCAGGATTGTACCAATTTACATTTGCACAAGCAAGTGTATCACAGTGACCGTCTCATTAAATCTTTCTATTGAGTATTTCACTAAAAATCCTTTAAAATTTCCCACTATCTTTTAGATAGCTGGTGGGAAGCTGCTGCATAGCACAGGGAAGTCAGCTCAGTGCTTTGTGACCACCTAGAGGGGTGGGATAGGGAGGGTGGGAGGGAGGCTCAAGAGGGAGGAGATATGGGGATATATGTATATGTATAGCTGATTAAATTTTTAAAAAATCTTTTAAAATTTGATCACTGAAAATCTGTATTTCATTTGTTTTAATTTGCAATTGCTAGATTGCAGGCAAGATTCATTAAAAATATTTGTTGCATTCACATTTTTTCTTTTGTGAATGATTTATTCATATTTCCTTTGTCTTTTATTTTTTTTATGTTTATTTATTTGGCTGTGTTGGACCTTAGTTGCAGCACACGGGATCTTTGTTGCGGCATGTGGGATTTTTAGTTGTGGAATGTAGGATCTAGTTCCCTGACCAGATATAAAACCCAGGCCCCCTGCATTGGGAGCGTGGAGTCTTAGCCACTGGACCGCCATGGAAGTCCCTTTGCCTGTTTTTATATTGGAGTCTTAGTGTTTTTCTTGTCAACTATATATAAACTGAGGGTTTAATAGGAAAATAGCACTGTTTTCTGTTCACCATCTAGCTGGAGGCAAAGTTTTTGAGAGCACAAAACTCTGTTTTGGTTCTGCACATTGGGTTGAACACAGAGATCTATGTCTCTTCCCTTCCAAGGCCCTATTAAGGTAAAAGAAAATGTATTTGTAAAAGTTCTGGAAAACAAGTTAAGGGCACTGTCAGTTAACCAAACATTTTGAGACAATTGAGCATGAGAGAAAGCAATTGGGGTTGGAGGCTTCTGATTCAAGACGGCAGATCAAGAATACACTTTTACACTTCTATTTTCTCCTTAGACTTTTATGAAATAGATGATAGATGTTTAAAAAATAATAGGCAGCACAGAAAACTGAAGCAGTAGTCGAGGCCCTGGTTGGGTGGGGGAGCGAAAGGACTCACTTTCAAGTGGATGGTTCAAATAGGCAGAAAAACCTGCAACCCAGAGCAAGCGTGATGGGGGCAGAGGGGAAAGGTGGTGAGAAATGGGCCTGTAAACAAGAACAGTAACTGCAAGGCTGCCTGTGCCACAGCTACACCCCATCTCTCTTCCCCATTCTTGTGTGCATTGGGAGTTTCATGCTTATAGTGGGCAAAAACCCGACTGCTCTCCTCAAAAGAAATTGACTCAACTGAAGAAAGCCAAGGCTTCTCAGCAGATGTCGAGGGCAAAATAAAGTCAAATATAAGTGCACAGAACTCATTGTTTCCTACCCAATAGAGGTAGTTCCAGCATTTCCTCATAGGAGGAACAAAGGTGTATCAAGCTCAGTGGAAGAGCTTCCTATTCCTGAGCTGGACTTTGCTTTGGCTCAACCCACACTCTGTTCTCACTAGAATTGTATGTCTGTTGGGATGGATTTGGGGTACTGATGAAAATTGTGGGGCTGGTGAAGTCCAACTGCTCTACCCTAAGTGGCACATCTGCTATAGGTAGATAGAGAGATAGATAGATAGGTGCTGCAGGAAAATAAAAAGTAATCCAACAAAGAGAACATGAGAGCTGTGATTCATTTAGAAAAGGTAAAGGAAGCTGGAAATAAAAGGATGTGTATTACCTCCTGTTACTTGGAAGATTCTCATTCCAGATTATGTGGGATTGGCAGGGGGATGATATTTTACTTCATGTCCTATTTAGCTTTTCTTTTTTAACCACAAGAACTTATCACTTTCTTTTTTGCAATAAAGAAAGAGTACTAGTAATTGGGAAGTGGGGCCAATCAGGTTATAATTTGGTTTGCCTGGGTTGAGGACCACACATTGTATGGAGCCAAGGAGTCAAGCAGCTGATGGAAGCAGAGACCCAGTGTGGTTCCCTGAAGCACACCTTTCAGTATTGGCCACATATTTCGTACTGGGAGATGTGTGGCTTACCCAACGTTAGCCTTCTCCCTACTGTAATTTTCTTGTCAGCAGGCCTGGACAGAAAGCCAATTTTATTAACCAGAAAACTTACTAGTGGGTGCACCTGCTCCAGTTCCCAGAACATCTACCTTCACCAAACTGGATTCAAGTATTACTTTTTCTTGTTGTTAAGTTGTTAAAGTGATTTTTAAGTTGTTTGAGTGATGCATTAAAGAAAATTTGGAAAGTACAGAAAAGTAGGAAGAAGAAATAAGTCATGCACAATCCCATCACTCAAAGACAATATGTTAGTGTATTTTTGGACACTCCAAATCCCTGAAAGATAGGTACCTAACACTGAAGGTAGTCAGAGTTAGACTTGTAGCTCTACAGAGAGAGGTCAGTATCCCCCGACGATACTGAGGGACTATACCCTTCACTCAGTTTCCCCTAAAGTTAACATCTTACATAACCATGGTACACTTGTCAAAACTAAAAATAGCTAATAATTACAATTAACTAAAATCAAGAATTTATTTGGAACTTACAATTTTTTTCACTAACATTTTTTTTCCCTGTTACAGGATCCCATCCAGGACACTACACTGCATGTGAGTTTCTCAGTCTTTCTTTGTTTTTCATGACCTTCATAGTTTTGAGGAATACTGGTGAGGTTTTTTTTTTAAAATATTTATTCATTTATTTATTTGGCTGTGCTGGGCCTTAGCTGCGGCACGCGGGATCTTTTATTTGCAGCATGTGGGATCTAGTTCCCTGAGCAGGGATCAAAGCTGGGCCCCCTACATTGGGAGCGCGGAGTCATAGCCACTGGACCACCAGGGAAGTCCCTGGTGAGGTATTTTGTGGAATATCCCTCAATTGGGATTTGTCTGCTGTTTTTCTCATAGTTAGACCGGGGCTATGCTTGTTTTGGGGAGTATGACTGCAGGAAAAGTGACCTTGTCATTATGTCGTATCAAGGGTAAATACTATCAACAAGACTTATTGCTGTTGAAGTTAACCTTGATCACGTGGTTGAGTAGCGTTTGTCAGGTTTCTCCTCCGTAGAAGTTATTTTTCCCCTTTCCAACACTGCACTCTGGGAGGAAGTGACCATGCACAGCCCACGCTCAGGGGTGCGTGGGTGGAGATTAATACACCCTCTGTATGGAGCATGATTAATTAGAATTCTTCTATAAGGAAGAGTTAGCTCCTCTCCCCAGTAATGTATTTAATTATTTATTTACAGCAGAATGGACTCTAATATACTTATTTTATATTCTAAGTTAAAACTGTGCCAGGTTTGGGCACTGGAAGCTGTTTCAGGTTGCCTCCTACGTCCCTTGACAGGCCTACACGCATTATTTTTGAGCATTCCGCACTTCTGGCGCTACACGATGCTCCAATCAGCTGTACTTCCCCCGAAGCAGTTCTAGAGTCAGTCATTTCTCTAAAGAGCCCTGCCCGGCTCCTTTCACTGGAGGGTGGTACTTATAAGCAAGATCAGGGGGCCTACAGTTCCTCTTCAGGTGAAACTTAAGCCTGCGCACCCCACGCAACAGCCAGGCTTGCCCGGGCCCCACCGAACCTCCCGGCCTGCAGTGCGTGCCGTGCGCATGCGCGCCGGGGAGACGTGCCGTCGGACGGCAGCCAAAACGCTGGCGTGAGGCAGTCGGAGCCGAGAAGTCCGGCAGTGTCCTTGCGCTCCCGCCCTGCTTCGGTACGCGGCTGCGGCCGGAGGCTTTGCAGGTGAATGTTCCTGTCCGGTCCGGGCGACCCAGACCCCCTCGGGCCGGGCTCACCCACCCCACGCCCTTCCAGGGAGACCCCAGGCCCGCGCCCTCCGTTCCCCACCCCGGGCGTCGGTCCCTCCGGAGCCTCTCCAGGAGACTCCCGTCAGCGCCCCCCAGCCCCACCCGAGTCCTTCCCCTCTCCTCTCCCCTTCCTTCCTCTCCTCCCCACTCCCCTTCCCCCTCGCCTCCCTTCCCCGGATCCCTCCGGAGCCTCCCCTAGAGCCGCCCGCTCGCCGCCCCTCCGGAGCAGACCCCCTCCTCTTCCCCCTCCCCCGGTCAGTCTAGAGTCTCCCCTGGAGCCGCCCGCCCCGCCAGAGCGCTCCTGCTGCCGCCCCCCTTCCTGCAGGTGATCCCCGCCGGCACCCCGCCTTTCTGCCCGCGGGGCGCAGGTCTCCGGCCCTGCAGCCCGTCTGGTCGAGGGGATTGGGGCTCTTTTTGGTTATCCTGCCGCCCGGAGGTCGCAGCCTCCTTAAGGAGTCCGGAATGGCATTGAAGCTGTGCGCTCTCGGGTGGGGCCCGCCTCCGCTCGTTTCACCTACTCTTGGTTTTGCAGTGTCGTTGGCTCTAAGTGCTTGGTGTTGTATTATAGGTCTTTTTCCACGTTTGATTCTCTCACCTAACTACATGGGGAACCCCGAAGGTCAGGGGTTTTCATTTCGCGTCAGAGTAGTGTTTTTTGTTTGTTTTTAACTCAAAAATAGAGTAATTTACACAGAAAAGTCTGCATAAATGACCGAATAGTAAAGTTCCAGGTTTTCAGCGTGAGTGGGGGAAAGGAATGAGGTGGGACGATCACAGTGTCAAAAGATCCAGGGGAACATGCATGGTTAATTCCAAACGCTGTTGACTCCTGAGAAGCTTTCGTTGTTTTAATACCTCCTCTGACTAGGACGCGGTGGAGCCTCTGCCAGGGGGAGCGGCGCTTAGTCTAAAGGGAGGGAAGTTCCTGGGTCTTGGTAGTCTTTGAGGAAACCAGCGCCAATGCAGGAAGTGACTTGTGTAAAAGTCACGAGGGGAATTAGGGCCCAAGCTGGGACTGTTAACTACCTGTTTATTTACGACGCTTAATGTTTGTCTGACAAATTAATGATCAAAATATCTGTGTATGTGTGCGTGTGCTTCTGCGACTGGTTCTGTTGTGCTCAGGAGTGGCCCCTGGGCTGGGCTGATGGTTATTGATGGGAGGTGGGTATTGGGAAGAGAGCTGGGCAGGTGCTTGTCTGGGCTTCCCTTGTGCTTGGTGTTTACTCAGTGGGGTAGTGATTCCTTAACTCCCCCCATCTCTGAGGGCAGGAATCAAGCATATGTTGCAGGATTATCCTGGCAGATAAGAGTGTCTCGCACAGTGTAGGTGGTCAGTAAATGCTTCCTGAAGGAGGCTGCAGAAAAGAGCTCAGAACCTGACAATGGTTCTTTACTAGCATATTTTTAATGATGTTAGCACATTCTGTAGGTAAATTTCCTGATAATCTCAGGGACTAAATTTGTGAAATGTATAGGTCAGTGGTATAGAAAGAACAGATACCACTCTTGAGGTAGTCATATTACTCCTTGGGGGAAGATAGAGGTTTTTCTTTTCTTTTCTTTTCTTTTTTAATTAATTTTTATTGGAGTATAGTTGTTTTTCAATGTTCTGTTTCTGCTGTACAGCAAAGTGAATCAGCTGTACGTATACATATATCCCCTCTTTTTTGGATTTCCTTCCCATTTAGGTCACCACAGAGCACTGAGTAGAGAGGTTTTTCTTGACTCTCTCTAGAAGGTTTGCTATACTTCCTAGCTTGCCATCCTACATTAATATTTGGGTTCTTTCTCCTTTCCTCTGTCTTTTTTCTTTTTTACTGGATGTCTAAAGAAATTAAAGAATTACTTTATTAGTGTCAGTAACTGCCAAAAACTGCTGAGTAAAATAAACTATTAAAAATGTTACAAAAAGTGGGCTAGTTGAACCAGTCATGTTTTATTTGTTGTGTATTTGCTTCTGAACTTGATCATGAGGCCAGAGTTGAACTTTCTTGCCTCTTTGTTTTAGTCTGTCTGTCCTTTGATGAGTGCTTATTATTGGGCTTGTTATTAAGAACTGATTGCTACCTGAAATGGCCAACACCACATATGAACTGACTGGGATGGATCACCCAGTCCTTCTTGTCCCCTGTGTCGTTTTGGAGTCCTTGAAAAACAGAGTTTTCCTCTCTTTGATAAGGAAACAACTTTCACGGCTAAAATAATAGGTCTTCTAGTTAACACATTCTGAAAGTAGATTTCCTGATAATCTCAGGGACTGAATTTGTGAAATGTGTAGGTCAGTGGTACAGAAAGAACAGATACCACTCTTTTCTTTTTTCTTTTTTTTGGCCACGCTTCGCAGCTTGTGGGATCTTAGTTCCCCGACCAGAGATCAAACCTGGGCTCTTGGCAGTGAGAGCACGGAGTCCTAACCACTGGACCGCCAGGAAGTCCCCAGATATCACTCTTGAGGTAGTCATATTATTCCTTGGGAAGATAGAGTGCTAACTAGAGGAGCCAGGCAAAGTGGGTTTTCAGTTCAGAACTGTCAGATTCCAAAGGCAATATTCTTTCCACCTCTTAAGTTGGTCCCTTTTGGATTCAATGATTTTTACAGTGATTTGAGTTCATATTTTAAAATAACTTGAATTGGGGAATTCCCAGGCGGTCCAGTGATTAGGACTGGCTCTCACTGCTCAGTCCCTGGTTGGGGAACTAAGATTCCACAAGCCTCGAGGCGTGGCCAAACAAACAAACCTCAAAAACTTGAATTGTTGAATATGGTTTGTATTTTTAAAACTTTCTGTAGGTTTTATTGGCATGTGAGTAATGTGGGTATTTTGCAGTTAGTTTGCTGGCATCCTCTAGAGACCAGCAGCAGATTAGACTTTAGTGAGTTTTAGTTTATGCATTAGATCCTGCTCCAGGATATAAATAATAGTGAAAGGTTGAAATAAGTTATGGAGAGTGGAGTTCAACAAGGTACGTCAAAAAGCTACTCCTGTTCCTTCAGAGACTAATTTAGTTATGTATTCTGGGAAGGTTTTTGGTTTGATTTTTTTTTTTTTTTTTCCCCTTCTAGGTATGTGTTCAAATTTTGACTGTCAGGCACATCTTACTAAGTCTTCTAAGCCATTTGAGAAGCAGCCTGATGTGCTTCTGTCTTCTAGAATGTTTTAGGCAAATTTTAGTCAGGTGGATAGTGAGGAAATAATAGCAAAAATAGTAGTAATAATTGCTGTGGGAGCAGCTACCATTTGTTAGTTTTAGTAACTAACAGGTACTATGCAAACACAAGTTATTTCACCCAATTTTCCAAACATCCTATCAAGTAGCTGTTAGTATTCTCATTGTATAGGTGAAGAAACTAAGGCTTGGAAAAGTTAAATAACTTGCCCAAGGTAATTTATAAGTGACTGAGCCAGGATATAAACGCAGTTCTTTTAACTTCAAAGCCTGTATTATGAAACATTAGGCTCTATGAATTTTTCAAAGCATATTATCAAAATCATACTTTATGATTTTTGATTGCTAAGAATATACTAAGTTTCTCCCCCCATTTTAAAGAACTCTTAGAAGGGAGGTTCAAGAAAATGGTGTTCATCTAGGGTTTTTTTTTTTTTTGTATGTTTGAGGATAATTCAAATCATTGCATACATGTTCACATTTATCAAAATAATACATATACATAGATTGAAAAGCCAAATAGCACTTTAAACCTCAGAGTCAAAAAATACTCACTCCCTTTCCATTAACTAGAGACAAACGTTTTCACCTTTTCTTAGCTGCCTTTTTTACATTTATATTCGGGACACGATAACATTGCTGTTGATTTAGATGTAATCTTTGACTTCTTGCCACAGAAGACTTCTGCCTCCTGTAAACACTCTTCTTGAGTCCACCAGACTCTCTTAGATGTCAGGCTCTGTCCCCTTCCCCTTCCCCACCCCCCAACACTGTCCTCCAGTCTGGACTGGTTTCTTTTCTAGGCTTGTGGCACAGCTGTCTCCCTGGGACTTCCCTTCACCTGCATCCCCTAGTTCCTCTTGGTTTATGCTCTCATTTTGGTGGAGTACATTCTTTGCTAGGCTCTGGAAACAGGGTAGGGTACATGGAAGGTAAATCTTAAGTCTTTCAGCATGCGTGTAAATGTCTTTATTTTATCTACTTGATTGATAATTTGACTGGGTATGGAATTCTGGCTTGAAAATAATTTTCTCTCAGCATTTTGAAGATATTGATCCATTGCCTTCCAGCTTCCAGCATTGTGGATGAAGATGCCCTAATGCTTTGTTTATCCTTTATGTGACCTCCGTTTTGCTCTGGGAAGTTTTTAGGTTCTATTCTTTGTCCGTAGAGTTCTGAAATTTCAGTTATAAACCTTACCGAGGATCTTTTAAAATTCATCTTGCTGAACACTCATTAAATGTCTAGAAATGTGTCTAGAAATATATTGTCTAGAAATGTGTCTAGAAATGTATTGTCCTGTTCTGGAAAATGTTTGTGTAGTACTTTTTTTATACTTCTTTTGCTGGTTTATTTGTGAAACTCTCCTGTAAGCAGGATGTTTTATATCCCAGGCTTATCCTGTAATTTTTTTCATCTCTTGGCCTTTTTTTTCTTTTTTTCCTTTCAGAGAGATTTCCTCCATCATGATCTTTTCAGTTCTTCTATTTTAAATTTTGGTTAATCACGTTTAACTGAGAGCTCTGAATGTTCCTATTTTAGAACATTTTGGTTTTGTTTTTTGGTTACAATATTGTGTATCATCTTTCTGATAATAGTAATTTTTTAAAAACTTTTCCTTTGCTCCCTGCAATTGTCTCTGATTCCTGTGAGGTTTTTGAGTTTTTTTACTTTTATTTTTTTCAGTCTCTTTAAGCTTCCTCAGATGTCTGAACATACGTGCTATCTGTTTCTATTTAAGATATTAAAAAAACGGATTGAAAGTTCATGTGTTTGTTTAAAGTTTATCACTTGATGAGAATGCCTGTAGGGTTTTAGGCAGAGACCAGCTTTTTTTTTTTTAATATCTTTTTAAAAATAAATTTATTTTTGGCTGCATTGGGTCTTGCTGCACGCGGGCTTTCTCTCGTTGCGGCGAGCAGGGGCTACTCTTCGTTGCGGTGTGCAGGCTTCTCATTGCGGTGGCTTCTCTTGTTGCGGAGCACGGGCTTCATTAGTTGTGGCACATGGACTCAGTATTTGTGGCTCGTGGGCCACAGAGCACTAGCTCAGCATTTGTGGCACATGGGCTTAGTTGCTCTGTGGCTTGTGGGATCTTCCTGGACCAGGGCTCGAACCCATGTCCCCTGCGTTGGCAGGCAGATGCCTAACCACTGCGCCACCAGGAAAGCCCGGAGACCAGTTTTTTTATAGAAAAAATGTCGGTATCAATGAACCTTTGGCTGTGCCCTTCGTCCAGAGCTAGAGAGTCTGGGAGTTAAGTAAAGGAAGAGGACAGGGAGTTTAAGACATTCACTTACTCTGTTACTCCTCTAAGTTTGGCATCTCTCTTCCACTCTGAGCTACCCCTGGTGTCCCCAAGACTAGAGCCTCAGTGTTTCAGCTTTTCCAGAAAGACGATCCTCAGGATTGGGGAGGGTAGTTGCCTGGATGTGTAGAGGGCCTACTAACTCTTCTTAAAGACTTTCAGTAAATTCTGATATTCTTCCCCACCTTCAGCATTATCTCATACTTCCAGTTTCTGAATCTTTACAGTGTTCTGTGGCTAGAGTTGGCTTGCTGTGTTTTGGCTTATTAGCACATGAAAAGCAGAGAAAGCTTTTTATATTTTATATTAGTGACTACTTGTTCATTTGCCTTTAAAACTTTCTCAGCATTTTTAGCATCTAATCTGCTTTTGTCTCTGCTGTGATTCTCTTTGTGTTTGTGGATTTATGCCTTGTTTTCCCCTTAACTGTCATTTTAGTTGCATTTCAGGAGAGAGCAGAGTTAGGTGTTTTATCTGTCATTAATGTTGGAAATAGCAAAGCAGTCACCAGCATGGGTGATCTTTACGTTATTCATAGATCTTTTGTCTTGGATTCTCATTTTTAAATTTTTTAAATATTTATTGATTTCTAGTTTTGGCTGTGTTGGGTCTTGGTTGCAGCATGTGGGATCCTCCGCTGAGGCACACGGGCTCCTCGTTGCGTGGTTCAGGCTTCTCTCTAGTTGTGGCATGTGGGCTTAGTTGCCCTGCGACATGTGGGGTCTTAGTTCCCCGTCTGGGGATCAAACCCGTGTCTCCTGCATTGGAAGGCGATTCTTAACCACTGGACCACCAGGGAAATCCCTGGATTTTATTTTAATGCCACTGTTGTGTCTTCTGTTTTTGAAAATAACTCTCATGTGATTTGTAGTGTTTAGTATCAAGAAATATGTATTTTCCAGAAATATGTAATATTTCTATATACTGTAGAGGGAAAAATGGGAAGATGGATTTTTTTTTTTTTTTTTTATTGCGGTACGCGGGCCTCTCGCTGTCGTGGCTTCTCGCGTTGCGGAGCACAGGCTCCGGACGCGCAGGCTCAGCGGCCATGGCTCATGGGCCCAGCCGCTCCGCGGCATGTGGGATCTTCCTGGACCGGGGCACGAACCCGTGTCCCCTGCATCGCCAGGCGGACTCTCAACCACCGCGCCACCAGGGAAGGCCGGGAAGATGGATTTTTAAAGTCTGCCTTTTTTTCTTTTTCCCCTCAGAGCACTGGTCCTAGGTAACCTCAACGCAGGGCAGGCTAGCAGGATTCAGGACCAGGAATTGGTCTAGGCTAATGAGTAGGGTACCTGTTTTAGGCAGTGGCATGTGAATGCTCTATAAGGCTGAGGGCAAGTAGGCTGAGTGATAGGCAATGGTTTCTCCTCCTCTGCTTTGTGGTCAGGGTTCAGGATACATTGGAGGAGCTTGGCAGGGGACAGACTCTAGATAGAAGGATTTAGCTGTGGTCCAGCATAGGTAAGGTGGGTCATTTGGGAGCAGATGAGGCAGCTGCTTATTTAAGTACTTGTTACCCTTGGTGTCTCTTACTTACATGGCCCAGTGTGGGGGTCTGTATCGTGTTACATCTTGCTTATGGGTTGGGAGCCAGAGGCGAGGGTGCTCTTGCTGATGAGGCAGTACGCTCCAGTGGTGATGGGATACCAACATGGTACCTGACAGCAGAGGCTGGTAGACACAAAGGACACATACCTTTTTAATGGAGATAAAGAACTTACTTTTCTGCCCTCAGAGGACTGCCCATCTTGCGGTCTCTGCTAGATGGTAAAATGTCCAGCCTCAGTCCCCCAAGAAGATGACTGTTGGCTGATAATGTTGCCTGATCTGAGTGAAGACACCACAGGTGCTTTAGGAAGCTCCTTTATTTTATTTTTATTTTTTTAAAATAAGTTTATTTTATTTTTGGCTGGGTTGGGTTTTTGTTGCTGCGTGTGGGCTTTCTCTAGTTGCGGTGAGTGGGGGCTACTCTTCGTTGCAGTGCACGGGCTTCTCATTGAGGTGGCTTCTCTTGTTGTGGAGCACGGGCTCTAGGTGCGTGGGCTTCTGTAGTTGTGGCATGCAGGCTCAGTAGTTGTGGTGCACGGGCTTAGTTGCTCCACGGCATGTGGGATCTTCCCGGACCAGGGATTGAACCTGTGGCCCCTGCATTGGCAGGCAGATTCTTAACCACTGTGCCACCAGGGACGTCCAGGAAGCTCCTTTAATATCCTCTTGGTTTCTTCTGACTTCTGGAGATTGGCTTGTAAGTGCTTGCCCAGAAAGTGCAAGTAACCAAACTCAGCGCATTGCTGAGGGGTTCTTTTCCAGGAGTCATTTCTCCCCAGCAGTGTAAGTTTTAAGATGGTTTGAAACCTGTTCCTGCGGTCTTCTCTGCTGCCTATGTAGCAGTACACTTGAGTCCTTAACTCAGAAATCCAGACTTTTTGTCTTAAAAAAGAAATCCTAACATCTTAGACAGTAAACAACAAACATCTCTTACTTGTTAATTCAATAACTGTTTGAATTATTTACTGAGAGGAAGGAATTACACAAATCAAAGTGTTTAACCTTTTTTTTTTAACCCCCCTGCATCTCCCCCACCCCAGTTGTGAAATTGAAGTCACATTGGAAGGTGTGTTTCTCTAACACATTCTATAGTGATGTATATGGTTTTAATCATTTTATACTTAGGATGCCTTTTAGTCTCAGTTGGTTCTAATGAACCATAATTATTATTTTCACATTGGTACCCATGTTGTCACAATTTGGCCATTAGATGCCGTTTCTTCAGCTGGTTGACTTTTTTTTTTCCTGAAATCATCTTTGTTTTTTGACAGTAAGACAACTTAGGCACATCTTGAGGCGTCCTGTCCCTGAATTGTAACCAGCTCGTTTTCAAGGAGTACTGGCTCCTTTTAGAGGAGACCAGTATTAGAGATAAAGATCTGGACATGTGAGATTGTTTCACATAATGACTAATGGTAGACAGGATGATACCAGATAAGAAGCTACTTGAGTCCGCAGAACAACTACCCTTTTATAAAAAGTCGTGGGTTTCTGTTGCTAATTTCAGTTCAGGTTTCTTTCTACCTTGTAATCTAATTTTCTCTTTCTTTAATAGTTTGGAAATATTTTATATAGGCACGCCAGAGATACGTTTATAATGTTGTCCTCTCGATGGAGAAGGTTTTTTTTCCATTTTAAATTCTTGACTCCAGTGGCCTGAAATTGATTTCCAAGTTGGCTTTTCAGTTTTCTCTTTTCTTAGTACATTTATTTATTTTATTTATTTATTTTTGGCTGCGTTGGGTCTTCGTTGCTGCACGCAGGCTTTCTCTAGTTGCGGTGAGCGGGGGGGGGGGGCGGCTACTCTTCGTTGTGGTGCGAGGGCCTCTCATTGTGGTGGCTCCTCCCATTGCGGAGCACAGGCTCTAGGCACACAGGCTTCAGTAGTTGTGGCTCGCGGGCTCTAGAGCGCAGGCTCAGTAGTTGTGGCGCACGGGCTTAGCTGCTCCACGTCATGTGGGATTTTCCCACACCAGGGCTCGAACCCGTATCTCCTGCACTGGCAGGGGGGTTCTTAACCACTGCGCCACCAGGGAAGCCCCAGTTTTCTCTTGTTGACATCCCTTGAGCCACATCTACCTGAGAAGTAAAAGAAACCCCGCCTCACCCCAAGGAAATGCCAAAGAAAACATAGGCACAATATCTGGCAACTCAGATGCTGACCCATACAATTAGTAGATAACTGGAAAGCTCTAGGTCCTTAAGGAACTCTGTTTTTAACTCTTTATTCTCCTGGATGCTACTGGTGGTGGTGTTAATCTTACAGCCACCTAAAGTTGTTGGACTCGGATTCTTGAAGACCTGTGAATAAATGAAGCTGTTCTTAATATCATTGTTAGGCTGAGCTGACATTTTGACTATTATGATTGTCAGCAAATAACAGCCAAATTAATATCAAGAATCATGAGAGATTTTAAAAAATTTACCACAGAATTTCGGGAGACTCCTTCCTGTTGCATCACATTTTTGCACTGTTCATTTGGTTCCATAACCAACTCAGAAGGTACCAGCAAAGTTGTATGACAACATTTCAGTCAGGTTTTAAATTTGTATTGTATCTAGGTAGCTCCCAATACATTCTACAAGTAATTTGTGATCTATTCCCAGCTATTTTCCAAAGAAAAATAAATGAGTTTATGTTATGATCGTAGGAAGTTTTAGTATAAATATCCAGGATTTGGCATGAGTTGAATACGTGTTATATACCCTTCCAGTTTTATGTTCTGGGGTAATAGTATCACTGCAGAGATGTGATGCTATCTATAACACTCCATCCTCTATCTTTTTAGCTTACAAGTTTAACCTGTTTCTTCCATTAGAATGTAAGCTAACATGAAAGCATGGGTTTTAGCTTGGTCACTGCTGTATCCTTAGTGCCTGCTGCAAGGCTGGGCACACATTAGATGTTCAAAGAATATTTGTTGAATGAAAATATGTTGGTATTATTTCTTTGCCTCGAATCCTTTTGGAAGTAAATGATTGTTTTAGGATGTTTTAGGCTGCAAGTTGCAGGAAACTAGTTCAACTCAGTGTAAATAATGAAGAAATGCATCGTTTTGCTTAATGGAAAGCCTTGCATTAGCGGGAGATCCCTGGTTGGGTGAGTCAGTGACTCAGCAGTTAGCGCTACCATCTCAACAGTCAGCTGCCCTCAGGCTCGTCCCTTCACTGTCAGCAGGTGTCTCGCAGCAGCAGTGAGCAGTGTGAACATGCACTGAGAGAAAGAGAAGAGACTGACTGTGCATCTAGTTCATCTGGGACTGTACGTTTGAGTACCTAAATGTGGGAGGGAAAAATGAAAAACGTCTTTCCTTTCTTGGTGAGGACAGACAGCATGAATTTGCAGAAACTGCAGGGAGACTAAGAACCTTCAGATTACAGGATTTTGGAGATGCTGGAATATAGGATGATTTGTGAGACTTGAGCCATTCTTAGACATGGGGAAAGTTAAATGAGGGAGAACTCATTTGTTCTTTTGAAGTGCCCACTTGGGCTTGTGCTCCATTTTGCTAACCTTCCAAACCTTTGTGCCTTAAAGAGAATACCTAAAACTGCTAAAGTAGAAAACAAAAGTGGCCCGTAATCTCAGCCTCCAAATAATATGTGTTGATTTCAAAAATAAAATGATACAATACTTGCAAATGTTTTTTTAAAATTTATTTAATTTTATTTTTGGCTGCGTTGGGTCTTCGTTGCTGCACGTGGGCTTTTCTCTAGTTGTGGCGAGCAGGGGCTACTCTTCGTTGCGGTGCACGGGCTTCTCATTGCAGTGGCTTCTCTTGTTGCGGAGCACGGGCTGTAGGCGCATGGGCTTTAGTAGTTGTTGTGCGTGGGCTTCAGTAGTTGTGGCATGCGGGCTCAGTAGTTGTGGCATGCGGTCTCAGTAGTTGTGGCTCGCGGGCTGTAGAGCGCAGGCTCAGTAGTTGTGGTGCACGGGCTTAGTTGCTCCGCGACATGTGGAATCTTCCTGAACCAGGGCTCGAACCCATGTCCCCTGCATTGGCAGGCAGATTGTTAACCACTGTGCCACCAGGGAAGCCCCGCAAGTTGTTTTAAAAAAACTTAAATAGTATAGAAAGGTGTAATAGGCCTGAATAGTCACCCTCTTTTCTGACACATATGCAGCACTGCCTCATTCCTCTCCTCAGAGGTACACGTTGTTAACCGTTTTTATGATTCCTTCCAGAAAATAGCTGTGTGGGTATCAGCTACGCGTGCTCATCAGCACATACTGTTCTACTTCATTCCTTTTCACATCTGCATAATATGCCATGGGTGGAGGTGCTCATCAAGCAGTCCTCTTTCGTGGAGCCCCTTGGTTGGGGCTAGTGTTATACATGTGTTGGTGAACCTGTGTATGTTTGTCAATGAGGCATATTTCTAGTAATGGTGAGAAAGCTAGGTCAAAGTATATGAATATCTAAAATTTGGATGGATATTGTCAAATTTCCCTCCCAAAATGTTAACAACAGTTTTCATTCCTGCCATTATGCTTTCTCCTTTCTGGGTATCATAGTTTTTCTCATTTGTGGCCCTCTGATAGGTAATATTGTTAACTTGTGATTTGACTTTTGTTAGTTGAATTGAGAGAGAAATGGAGTAGCTTATGAGTTTTTTGCCCATTCATGTTTCTTTTCCTGTGAACTGCCAAATGATCGTTGTTTCTGTTATAAGTGAGCTTTGTATGTGAAGGAAATTAACTCACTGCTGCCATATATATGGTTGTAAAACGTAGTTTTCTTAATCTTTTATTGGTCTTTTTGACTTTATTTTTTGCCACTCAGATTTTTATTTTTATGGAGTTAAATTTATCAACCTTTTTTTTCATGACTTCTGGTGTTCTGCTCTGACCTGGCCACTCCACCTGCTGACACCAGTGCGCACCTTACTGGGCTGTGTGCAGCTGTGTTCTAGGACTGCTTTATGTCTGTTAGATGTAAGTGGAGTTAGACTTAGCTAGGTGGACAGGGTGCTGAGGCTAAAGCCTAGGGTGCACGTGGGGGGTTGTATTGGCCGTATTAAGGAGGTACTGGGTAAATTCCAGGTGGCCAGTGAGGTAAAATGGCTTTGGTTCTTTCCTCAGCTGACACTGAAAGGGCTAAGGATAGAGAGACCAAAGGGCTGTGATTTTGTGATATAATAAGAAACATATGAACTTCTAAAACTCTTGGAATTTCCTGAGAGATAGAGGTACTAGGGGTGTCTTTTTGTTGTCTTTTTATTCATAATAAACCCCTTTCAGCCATATCTAAGTTTATGTTAATGAGATGATGGGCCCCTAGATAACTTCAGGGTAGGGCTGGTTGCCAGAGGGACCAAGCTTGTGATGAGCAGGTTAGAGCTTTCAGCCCCAGGGGCTTCCCTGGTGGTGCAGTGTTAAGAATCCGCCTGCCAATGCAGGGGACATGGGTTCGAGCCCTGGTCCAGGAAGATCCCACATGCCACGGAGCAGCTAAGCCTGTGCGCCACAACTACTAAGCCTGTGCTCTAGAGGCCGTGAGCCACAACCACTGAAGCCTGCACACCTAGAGCCCATGCTCCGCAACAAGAGAAGCCACCGCAGTGAGAAGCCTGTGCACCGCAACGAAGAGTAGCCCCCGCTCGCCGCAACCAGAGAAAGCCTTGCGTGCAGCAACAAAAACCCAACGCAGCCAAAAATAAAATAAATAAATGTATAAATAAAAAATAAAAAGAACTTTCAGCCCCATCCCTGGACCTCCAGAGATGGCAGAGAGGCTGGAGATGGAGCTTAAGGACCAGTGTCCAATGATGTAATCAGTCATGGCTACCTAACGGAACCTCCTTAAAAACCCCTAAATGACAGGGTTCCAGTGATCACATGGAGATGCTGGGAGAATGGTGCCTGGAGAGGCGTGGAAGCTCTGCGCTCTTCCCCCAATCCTTGTCCTCTGCATCTCTTCCATCTTGCTGTTCCTGAGTTGTATCCTTTTATAATGAATAGGTAATAGTAAGTAAAGTGCCTTCCTGAGTTCTGTGAGCCATACTAGCAAATTATCGAATCTCAGGAGGGGGTTGTGGGCACCCCCAATTTATAGATCAGAAATATGGGTGGCCCAGGACTTGTGTCTAAAGTGGGAGCATTCTTGTGGAACTGAGCCCTTGAGCTGTGAGGTCTGATGCTAAGTCCAGGTAGTTAGTGTCAGAATCTAATTGAATCATTAGACATCCAGTTGGTGTCCTGAGAATTGGAAAATTGGTTGTTGGTATGGAAAAACCCCACATATTTTGTGTCAGAAGTGTTGTGAGTAAAAACAGCTCATACGGGTCATTCTCTTTTCTGGGTATAATTTTGAGCCTGCCTGTTTCTTCTTCTACAGGTGGAAAGATGGCATTTGTGAAGAGTGGATGGTTGCTGAGACAGAGTAAGTACAGGACGTGAGCCCCTTGGGCTGGGTTTAGTGTTGCCTTAGGGCACATCTTTATTTCTGTGGCTGACACTGCCAGTGTTTACAAACAAATAACAAAGTCTTACTAATGTTGTTGCCCTGGATTTCCTCTTGCAGATTTTTAGAGCTCTATGAACCATTTCTCTGCACACATGGAGCTTCTTGGTTGCTGCCTTGATAGGAACCAGGGGACAGTAATAGTCCCTGCTGGCTTCTCTTTTCTCACTAGCGTGCTGTATTATTATTATTATTTGGCTACGCTGTGCGACAAAGTTAGTTCCCCGACCACGGATGGAACCTGTGCCCCCTGCAATGGAAGCATAGAATCTTAACCACTGAATGGCCAGGGAAGTCCCTAGCATGCTGTATTATTAACGGCTGACCTGAGGTTCTTGGATCTACCTAAGCTGAGCTGATATATTACCATGGAGCTGAGCTAATATATTAGCATGGAGGTACTGCTCGCTTTGTGGGAAACACCTGTCTCATCTGGGGATTGAACAGTGACCAGATTCTGAAATACTAGAGTCTTTAATTATAGATTAAGATTTGACCCGAGGGAACAAGTTTATCTAAAACCAAATCTTTTGTGTCTCCAAAAGGACTCTGGAGAAGGGACTCAGTTCTTTTTTTATGGGATTAAGTTCATTTTCTTAGACTCATCTCTATGGGCCTGCATATACTTAACTCTGCTTATCTCTGAGGCTGCCACCTTAAGTAGGATTCATAGTATGTTTTAAAGCAGGAAGAAGCAGCTCTATTTATTGCAGAAAGAGTAAGCAGATTATTCTGCTCTCGTTCTAGAAAGAGCAGCATTAAGGGAAAAGTGACTAGTATATTGTTTATGACTCCAGCAAAAGCTTGAGTGGTGATATATACTGTATTGTTCAGATATGAATTTGTATTTAAGGAATATTTTGAATACTTAGCTAAAATTGAGCCTAGCAATGAAGAATGGACTTGCATACCTTGGACGCTTTATAAAAACTATTTATGAAGCTTGTTTGTGTTCCCATTGTACAGATTTTTATATCAATATAATTATCACAACAGCTCTGTGAGGTGGGTGGCATTACCCCAGCTTCCAGCTGAAGAAATAGAGGTTCACTGATAACTGGTCCAGATGTTAACTATGGGTGGCAAACCTACATTCAGACTCAGGGCTGTCTCGTTTCAACATCAACACCCTTTCTACCAGGAGACGAGCTTTCAGACTGTCTGTCCTGTTACTAGTTTTACGTTCTCAGACCTGGAGCTGAACAGGTGTCCTTTCAAGGTCTATGACAGTTCTGTAGTCTAAGAATAGATGCAGCTATTGTATTGTTGGCTTAAAAAAAAAAAAAAAAAGTTGTGACATATTGGAATCTAGCCCCAGTGTTTGTGTAAGTTTCCTTGTTTTGGGTTTTGAGGATCTTGGGTCATCCTAAAATGGTCAGGGGACATGGAGAGCCTTGCTCAGACCTGGAGGATGTGCCTTCCCTTCCTGCACTCTTTGAGGGCAAGTTTCCTTTCTCCATCATGACTCAATGTAAATGCTCTGTCAACATAAGTGAACAGTGACCCTTTTGACAATTTTGTGCTTCCCATCAGCGCTTAGCATGATGATGTACACAAAATAGGAGTTCTGTAAATAAGTTGTACAGACTTTTCCACTGTCTTAGTTATGGTTATCTCAAAAGTGTGTATTCAGAAGACTTATTCCATTTCCCAATCTCCTGATGTTGGGTTCATTTTTCCGTCTTTGCTAAAGCAGAAGTATCATTCATAATAAACTAAAATGAGGTGAGTTGTATTATATTCACTGAGTTGCAGAGCAGCAGAGATACACATGTAGTTACATGTATGCACCGCTGTCTTCAGGTTTCCTTTTCTTGCCATTGGCAGACTCTTAGGGCTCAGTATCTGGACTCTGGAGGACAGCTTAATTTAGGGTTCTGCAGTCAGGCCTTTGATGGCAGGTGTGATACTTGGGTAGAACTCCCCAACCCAGTGATTACACCTGTCTGTGTTTGGGTGGCTCTCTTTGGTAGTTTCTGCACAGCTCAGGCACTGCCAGTTAAATGGATGCTGGGTGTCACTTATTTATCAGTTTGAGCAAGTGCTGTGGTTGCCTCTCAGCAAGGTGGGTGTTTGATAGTGGTAAAAGAAATTTGGAAGGCTGCTGGGATGAATATTTGGAATTTGTGCACATTGGCCATGAACAGGGTGGGATCTATAGGAACAAAAGATGCAGCCGGTAGCGTACGGATGTGAGAAGGGTGCAGGGGTAACTTTTAGATTTCCCTTTTGGCTGACAAGGAAATTAGAGTTTTATGAAGTTAAATGCCTAGTCCAAGATTACAAATGAATGGATGAATTCTCTCAAACTGATAGAGACGTGTGAGTTAGTAGGATGGATGCGTGCTGGGTAGGGGTCAGGCCCTGGGCCTGGGTCAGTGTCTGGGTGTGGATGTATCCAGTGTCTGAGCCTGCCTCTGCATAGTCTTAGGCAGGGAGACTCCCCACATTGTGGGCTGTAAGGGAAGGTGAGCATTAGAGAAGAGTATATGTGAAGGCCCTTCAAGAAAAAGAGAAGTTTTTCCAGAAGAGGAAGGTATTACTGTTATTTGTGTGTAGAGACTTTACAGTTCAACGTTTTCTGATCAATCTAGCAGTTAGATACTACTGGGAAGGATTAGATATACCACATGGAGAGTTAAATGTTAGACATGTTTCATTAGCTCAAAATCAAAGTTTTATTGAACTTCCTTTTTTTTTAAAAAAATATTTTGATACTTTTAAGTTGGCAGCGTTCTCAGTAAGATCGAAGTTCTCATCTTAGAGCATGCTGCATGCAGCCCTGGTACAGCATGGGTGTTCATGCAGTTCAGGTCTACTTTCACTTCCATTTTGATGGACTGCTCTGGGAAATTGTATGCAGGTATACTTTTGGGACCAGAGGAAAGTTTCTTTTTTTTCTGTTACCGGTGAATTAAAGGACAAAGTCCTTGCTTTTCCACTCAAAGGCAACATTTCCCACTTTTTTTCAGGTACTATTTTGAAGCGCTGGAAGAAGAATTGGTTTGACCTGTGGTCAGATGGCCACCTGATCTATTATGATGACCAAACTCGGCAGAGTGTGGAGGATAAGGTCCACATGCCCGTGGACTGCATCAACGTCCGCACGGGACATGAATGTCGGGGTAAGTGGGTCTGTCTTGTCCAGCTTCTGTCGCCTGCCCTTCTGCTTTCTTGATGGGAGTTGATTCTTCTTCCTTACCCATTCTGCTTTCATTTACAGACCAAAGAAGGGTTTCATCTGGGAAGAGGTAACCAGATGAAACCAGACACTTGGATTATGACCCATGTGGGTTGGCAGATTAATTTTCTCCTCTGAATTAGACCCATCAGTCCACATTTCTGTTCTCTCTAATGGAGAAGGTGGTGGAAGACTAAGGAACCAGAGTGCTGGGAACCCCAAGAAGGATGGAGCTAACCTAGGCAGTATAGATTTTGTGACTCAGAAACTGGCTTATTGATAACAACTCTAGCCAGTTTCTTAAAATCCATGATGTCTTTCAATATAATTATCACAACTATTGAAGGAATAGTTTTTTTTTGTTTTAATAAGCATAGACTTTTCTATTTCTAATTAATGGCATATGTAGACTTCCCTGTTTGTTTTATTAGCTCTGTTGCTATTTGGAATAAAGAGGCTGCTGTAGTAACCATTGGTGTAATAATATCCTGCCCCTATAAGTTCTTGAAACACAAGCCTCTATGGACTAGCTATTGAAATCCTTACTTAAACCAGGCTCAGATATCATAGGTCTTACTTCTTGGTACACAGAGATACTTTAAACAACCGATTTTCACTTTTAAAGCAGCGATCTAGTTTGATGCTTTGTGAATAAAAGCAGTAAGTATTCTGTTAACTGATGCTTTGCAACACTTTTCGTTGTGCTTATTCTTCTAATGTCTGGGCTATTTTGTATATCACCATATGTGGATTGTGCTCTGGAAGAGGCTTACGTGTTTCTCCAGCAGGAAGTTTAATTAGAATGGAGTAATGATTCATGTGTTTGGTTCTGTACAGCAGAACAAAGATGTTTTATAATTGTAATGTTCTGAAGTTCTGGTCCTTTGCTTATCTGAGCTGTTAAGAAATCCTTAAAAAAAAAAACTATGTAAATACTCCTGTATTCTATATATTTTTCATAGATATTCAGCCTCCAGATGGGAAGCCAAAAGACTGTCTGCTGCAGATTGTTTGCCGAGATGGGAAAACCATCAGTCTTTGTGCAGAAAGCACAGATGATTGTTTGTAAGTTGTTTTCCAGTGTGTTTAATTTTAAAAGTGTTTTCTGTTTTAATTTCCAGTTATGAGGAAGGGAGAAGAACGGGAGTGGCGTGTTCCTGTAGGCAGCAGAATAAGTGACTCAGAGGTTGTGTGAAAGAAATGTTAAGAGTCTTACTCCATGTCTGATAACCCTGATCCTCGTTTCTGCCTCTGCAGAGCTGCCCATGCAGGGTCCCATTGTAGTGAGTATGGCAGAAACTATTAGATACAGTCACTTTGCACTCTCTTTTTTCATTACTAGATGCACATTGGGCGATGGGCATAGTTAAGTGGGTTCTTAAATTTTCTTTTTTTGGCCATGCCATATGGCTTGTGGGGTATTAGTTCCCCGACCAGGGATTGAACCTGGGCCCCCGGCAGTGAGAGCGTGGAGTCCTAACCACTGGACTGCCAGGGAATTCCCCTTAAATCTTGTCCTTTTTATGTAAATGTCTTTTTAAAAAGCACTGACATCTGTATTATATAGCCTTTCTCCTTTTGGTGGTTCTTATTTCCATCTGCCATCTCTGAAGAAGGGGTATGGAACCACAAAGAAGGAAAACCCAACTTTATTAATTCTCAGTCTGTTAACATGAGCATTGATGTAGGATTAGAATCTTGAAAACACTGATTTTTTTTTTTTCCTGTCCACACTGTACCACTAACAAAGGTTAACTCTGGACATTGCAGATCTCTAGGGTTTATTTTAAATCCTAGATGTAGTTTCGTTTTTACATTCTTCTCATTTATATTAGTGAATCTTAAATAGCACTTTCTGGAAAAGATGTACCTTTCCTAAAGACTAATGGAGAAATGAACACAGGTCAAGCCAGTTTGCTACTTTTTTATAAACTGGATCTATATTTTTACTCTTTAATAATTTGAACACTTACTTTGCACTGGGTACTGTGCTAACTGCTTTATGTATGTTGTTTAATCCTCACCATATCTTATAAAGTGGATACTGTTCTGTTGTAAGAAATTGAGGCATAGTGGGGTTAAGTAACTTTCTGTATCAGTTTTTAATGCTCTTGTAATAAATTACCACAAGCTTAGTGGCTTCGAACAGTACACATTTCTGATTACATTTCTGGAGGTCGGAGTTTTACACTAGGTTTCAAAGTGTTGGCAGGGCCATGATCCCTTCTTGAGGCTCTAGGGAGGAGTCCGTTTCCTTGCCTTTTCTAGCTTCAAGAGTCCTCCTGCATTCCTTGGCTTCTGGGCTGAGCCCTTCTCCTGCTGTCATCTGTCTGATTCTCTGTAGCTGGGGAAGGTTATATGCTTTTAAGGATTTAAGAATAGTTTGAGCCAGCCTCGATAATCCAGTATAATCTTCGCCATTTCAAGGTCCTTAACCTTAAGTATAGCTGCAGAGTCCATTTGCCTGGTGAGGTAACATTTTCAGAGGTTCTGGGGATTAGGATATGGATCTCTCTGTAGGGAGGAGGCATCATTCTGCCTGCCATACTTCCCAAGGTTTTAGAGCTTGTAGACTAGACTCAGAATTTGAATCTTTGTCTTCATAGCCCTTTGTTCTTAACTGCTCTATTCTACTGTTTGCTGAGATGTCACATGTATGGACAGTTCCTTTAAGTACTAGTGGAAAAAATATCTAGAACTAAAATTTTAGAATATTTTAACAAAACATGGGAGGCTTTTTTGTCATAGAGGAGGGAGAAGGGGTAAAAGTACACTGAAGGACTTGCCTTGTTTGGCATGGAAGGCTGACTTTTTCTTAACCTTTATGGGAAAATAGAGGTTTATTTATGTGTCTAATTTTAAGGGTACAATTAGGGACAGAGCAATGGAGGATAATACTAGAAGAATAAAAAAACCCAGCAGGTAAACTTAATAAAGCATGACAGGAGATGAAGTAGCAGTAATTAGATCAATGATATCTGTGAATTCAATAAATGTGAGTTGGTTAAATTCTCCTTAAAAAGGATAAGATCTGAGATTGGGCAGAAAATACAAAGTCCACCTATTTATTCTGTTAACAGGAAACACACTTGAAATAAAATGACACAGCAAGGTAAAAAAGTAAAGAAGAGGAGACTGTTTGTTTCCTGGGGCTGCTGTAACACAGTATCACAAGCTAGGTGCCTTAAAACAACAGGTTTATTCTCTCACAGTTCCAGAAGCTAGAAGTCTGACATTACTGTGTCAGCAGAGCCATGCTTCCTCTAAGACTCTGGATAGAATCATTCCTGGCCTCTTCCTAGGTTTGGTTGTGGCCGGTTATCCTTGATGTTCTCTGGCTTGCAGCTGCACCACTCCAGTCTCTGCCTCTGTTATAACATGGTATTCTCCCTGTGTGTCTGTGTCCACATTTCCTCTTCTTATAAGGACACCTTCATTCAGTATGACCTCATCTTAATTTGACTCCATCTGCAGAGACCCTATTTCTAAATAATTCACCTGTACTGGGGATTAGGACTTAAGCTTATCTTTCTGCAGGGGATACAATTCAACCCATGCCAGAGACCTCTGAGAAAAAAGGGGCAAATGAATCTGTGTCATCTTCCTCAACTACCTAGTGAAATGAAGGGGAAGACATTCAGAAGTGACAGCCAAATAAAGAAGTTTAACTTCAAGCACAGAATACAAAGAGCAACAGTCAGAAAAAGAAATAGAAGATTCTGTTGAGATGTATCACAGTTTTTAACCCTACCCCAACTCCCAGAAGCAGTAACAAGATGAGCTAATTAAATCTTAAAAATTTTTGGTAGTACCCTGCGGTCTGTAGAGGTGCTGATACTTCTTGAAAAAGCCAAGGAAAAACCCTTGAGCCTATGATATCCTTGGGACCTTAGCAGAGACTGGAAGGTTCCCCCAGGGCTTGTCATTTCAGAACACTAGAAGGCAGAGAAGGATAAGCGAGCCCCGGCATAAGACATTCAAAGGAATTATGCTTAGAAGAGTGTAGAACCCAGATTTTTCAGAAAGGACTTACTCCCTATCTTGACCAGTCACAAAAATTAACTTGAAATGGATTGAAGACTTAAATGTAAGACCGTAAACTGTAAACCTACTAGAAGGAAACATGGGGAAAAAGGTCTTTGACATTGGTCTTGGCAGCGATTTTGGATATGACACCAAAAGTGCAAGCAACAAAAGCAGAAGTAAACAAATTGGGACTACATTAAGCTAAAAAACTTCTGCACAGCAAAAGAAACAATTAGAAAAATAACAAGGCATCCTATGGAATAGGAGAAAATATTTGCAAACCATTTATGTGATAAGGGTTTAATATCTAAAATATATAGGGAACTTGTATGACTCCATAGCATAAAAACGAACCAATTAAAAGATGGGGAAAGGACTTGCAAAAACGTTTTTCCAAAGGTGCTCAACATCACTAATAATCAGGGAAGTGCAAACCAAAACCACAGTGAGATCACCTCACACCTTAGAATGGCTGTTATCAAAAAGACAAAAGATAAGTATTGGTGAGGGTATGGAGAAAAGGGAACCCTGTGCACTATTGGTGGGCATGTAACTTTGTGCAGCCACTATGGAAAACAGTATGGAGGTTCCTCAAAAAATTAAAAGTAGAACTACCATATGATTCAGCAATGCCACTTCTGTGTATATATCTGAAGGAAATTAAATCATTGTCTCAAAGAGGTAGCTGTACCCCTGTGTTTCTCGCATTATTCGTAGTAGCCAAGACATGGAAACAACTCAAGTGTCTGATGATGGATGAACTGATAAATAAAATGTGATACACACACACACACACGCACAGACTTGTGCATGCATGGGTAATGGACTGTTAATCAACCATAAAACAGGAAACCCTGCCTTTACAACAACATAAATGGACCTTGAGGGCATTATGCTAAGTGAAGTAAGTCAGACAGAGAAAGAAAAATACTATATGTTCTCACTTATATGTAGAATCTAAAAAAGCCAAAATCATGGAAGTAGAGAGTAGAATGGTGTTTGCCAGGGGTTGAGGGAAATGGGGGAGATATTGGACAAAGAGTACAAGCATCCAGCTGTAAAATGAGTGAGTTCTGGGCATCTATTGTACAGCATAGTGACTGTAATTAATAATACTGTCTCATATACTTGAAAGTTAAGAGAGTAGATCTTAAGTGTTATCACCAGAAAAAATATAAAGGTAATCATGTGCGGGGGGCCTGGAGGTGTTAGCTTACTGTGGTAATCAATTCATGATATACGTTCAGGTCATCATGTTGTATACCTTAAACTTACGTACGTTACAGGTCAGTTTCTCAAATACCAACATTATTTTTAATAGCAAAATATTGCTGACCATCTAAATCTCATATCATGGAACATTATGTAGCCATTAAAAAAATCAAGTAGATCTGTGTGTATGACATGAACAGATACTGCTAGTTCTAGTATAGTTAAGCATGGTACATTGTACATTTATTTAAAAAGTAAAGGAAAAACTGTAGAGTAGATTATGCTTTAAATATTACATATGTACTATAGATTTATTTCTTTACATATCATATATTCCTAGTGCATATCTTAAATAAGTTGATTGAGTAGGTCTTGAGGCAAGGGCTTCAGATCTGTTCTTAAACAAGCTTTTTCAGAAATTCCGATGCCAGTGCAGGTTTGAGAACCGTTGAGATAGATGTTGGATTGCCTGAAATAAAGTACCTCTTTCTTTTCTTCAGGGCCTGGAAATTTACGCTTCAGGATTCCAGGACAAACACAGTAAGTTGCTAATGGCAGTCACTAGTAATGTTTTCACTTAGTCTTGCTGTAACAAACGGGAGAACAGGAGGTTAAGAAGGGAAATGGGGAAGAGGGTTTTTTTGCCATCCGGCCCAGGATGAGCAAGCAGAGATAGGCTGTGTTTCGCTGACAGTGAGGAAGCTGGATTTTGCCAAAACATTTTGGCAGGAGGAGCCCTCCTAACACAGGCACACTGGTCCCAGTGTTGTTTTCTAGAAATGTTTGTATCTCACAAAGATTTGCAACACTCTGAATTCTGCTGCCATTTACAGAGAAGGCACAAAAGGGACCACAGGGTCCTTTTCATGAATAGCATCTCAGCCTGTGAAATAAACATTTTTGGGACTTGTACTTGTCTCTAGTTTCTTCTGACTTTAGGAAGTAACTGAGACAGTAAACCCCATTTGTAGAGGCTAGTGATACCATCTTGGTGTCTGTCAGGGAATCAAAGGCAATTCCCTCTGTGGTCAACATTTTCATTCTTCAGATAGGGTTTTATTTTTTCATTTATTTCTCTAGGAAGGAAAGAGAAAGGTAGATGGTGCTTTTTAAAGAATTTGTACAGGGGGAAAAGAAAGTAAAAAGACTTAATATCCAAATGCTGTTTTTTCCTACTTTTGTTAGCTCAGGACTGTTTTTCCTCCTAAGATTACAGGTCCAGTTACCTTTTCTTCGATGAAAATCCTTTACTTGAATGAAGTTAGTATTGATGATTCATATAGTTAGGGGCAAGAGCTAAGGTGATTCTTCATGTGGATATTTTTAAAAAGACTACACATATTTTTGTTTTCCACTGGGGGGTAATTTACTGAAAGATTTTTAAATTTTTTAATGGAAAAACCAGATTGTGAGTGTAGAACATATCCCTGACTGCTACGTTTTAGATTGTAGGATTTTTATTTGTGAACAGAAGGGATGTTGAGAGTGGTGTAACATCTTTTAAAAGGGCTGGGTAACAGTGGAGGCCCTGTGGCCTTCTTGGGCAGTGAGAACTCTACTTCTGCCCCCTGCTGGTGGCTGAGGAGGGCCACATCCTCCTGAATTCAAAGGACACCGGAGTGCTGGGTGGTGGGCAAGGGGAGGGTGGTCCTGCTAGTCATTGCTTCTCAGAGAGCTGTTATATTTCCTCTTCAAAGATTAAACTTTTCGGCTTTTATTAATTTTTTAATTTACTAAATAAAAGGGTATAGTATCATAAGAGCCTTTAGTTGCTTTGTGGCAACTCACTTGTTTTCATACTTTCTCTCCTCTCAAGGCTTATGTTGGCTCAGAAATCGTGTATGATGAGACTGCCGTGGTTTCCTCCCCACCTCCTTACACAGCCTATGCTGCACCAACCCCTGAGGTAGGGAGCAAATCTTTGCCTTATAGAATCCAAGTGAGGGAAACTTGGCGTCTCTGTGCTACTGTGCTTTTAAAACAAAAGAAAACTTTGAGCCAGCCAGTATCACAGAAATTAGAAATGTACTGTAAACCCTTTCTTCTTTAAACTTTTCTTTTTTAAATAGATTGTTGTCATCTTTTGCTTTCCTAAAATAAAGCAACTGCTTTATAATCTTCCTGTTCACATTTTCTTTTTAAGATAGACCTAAAAATGAATCATGGTAATATGATTTTGATGATTCAAGTTTATACTTAATTATTTACTTGAATACTCTCTATCATCAGAAAAAATGCTTTTTTTTTATTTTGAAAAAACAAAAACAAAACCTTAAAAAAAAATCACATGCCAAATACCTTGTGGTGTCCCCTAGTTAGAGGTGCCAGGCATTCAGTGCTACATATAGAAGTCTCTTGTGGGAGGCACTTTGATTTTTTTTTTACTTTTAATTTTGAAATAATTATAGATTCACAAGAAGTTGCAAAGGTAATATGGAGAAATCTCATGTCTCATGTACTCTTCACCCATTTCCCCAGCTGTTACCTGGTAGATAAAATCAAAACCAGGAATTTGAAATTGGTGCAATGTTTATGTCTGGTTCCATGTCATTTTATCATATGTGTAGATTTGTATAACCGCCACCTCAATCAAGATATAAAACTGTTCATAATATCTTCTTCCTGCTACACCCTCTTATAGTCACACCCTTCTTCCCCTTCCCTAACTCCTGTCAACCACTGATTTGTTTGCCGTCTGTATAACTTTGTCATTTCCACAGTGTTATATACATGGAATCATATAACACGTGATCTTTTGAGATCTTTTGATGTTTTCACTAAGCACAACGCCCTTGAGAGTCATCCAAATTGTTGCATGTGTCAGTAGTCTGTTCCTTTTTATTGCTGAGTAGTATGCCATGGTATGGATGTACCACATTATGTATTGAACGTTTACCTATTGGGAGACATTTTGGTTGTTTCTAGATTTTGGCTGTTACCAATAAACCTTATGTGAACACTCATGTACAGGTTGTTATGCAGACATAAAGTTTTATTTCTCTGGGATAAGTGCCCAAAAATGTAATTGCTGAGTTGAATGTGTGGTAAGTATATGATTAGTTTTTTAAAAAGCTGACAAACTGCTTTCCAGAGTTTCTCTACTATTTCTCTTTCCCATCAGTAGTGTATGTGTGGTTTACTTTCTCTGTATCCTCACCAGCATTTGCTGTTGTCGCTGTTTTTTATTTTAACTATTCCGATAGGTGTGTAGTGATATTTCACTGTGATCCTAATTGGCATTTCCCATAGCTTGTGATGTTGAACATCTTTTTATGTGCTTACTTGCCATCCATATATCCTGTTCAGTGAGATGTGTCTTCATGTCATTTGCTCATTTTCTACTTGTTTCATTATTTTTTTATTGTTGAGTTTTGAGAGTTCTTATATATATGTTTGAGATAGGAATCCTTTGTCAGATATGTGATCAGTAGCATATCTTTTTATTCTCTTGACAGTGCCTTTCACAGAGTTTTTAATTTTGATGCAGTCCAATTTATCAGTTTTTCTTTTTATGGACTGTGTTTTGTTGTCATGTTTAACACTTCACCTAGACCAAGTTTCCCAAGATTTTCTCCTGTGTTATCTTCTGAAAGTTTCGTAGTCCTAGGATTTATACACGAGTCTTTTCTGTTGTCAGTTAATTTTTAATAAGGTGAGAGGGTTATGTTGAGGTTCTTTTTTTTTTTTTTTTTTTTTGCATATGGATGTCCAATTGTCCCATCACTATTTGTTGAAAAGACTGTTAATCCTTTCTGGGATTGGTTTTGCATCTCTGTAAAAAATCAGTTGACTGTATTTATGTGTGTCTGTTTCTGGGTTCTCTGTCTGTTCCATCCTCTGATACCACACAGACTTGATTACTGTAGCTATATATCAATAATAAGTCTTGAGATTGGGTAGGCTGATTCCCCCCACTTCATTCTTCCTTTTCAGAATTCTTTTAGCTATTTTGATTCCACTTACTTTCCATGTAAATTTGTCTAAATGTACAGCAAAATCTTTCTGGGATTTTGATAGAAATCAGGTTTTTGGGGGGAGCATTGACATCTTTATTATGTTGAGCTTCCAATCCATGAAAATGGACTGTCTATTTAGATCCTGTTTGATTTTTTTTCACTAGCATTTTGTAGCTTTCAGTATATAAATCCTGTATGTGTTTTGTTAGATTTATACATAAATGTTTCTCTTTTTTTTTGAATTTTTGTATATGGTATTTCAAATTTCATTTTCTCCATGTTTATTGCTAGTATATAGAAACACAGTTGATTTTTATATGTTGATCTTGTAGCCTGTGAGCTTATTACTAAACTCACTTATTAGTTCTATAAGTATTTTATTTTATAAATTTAGTTATTTATTGGCTGTGTTGGGTCTTCGTTGCTGTGCGTGGACTTTCTCTAGTTGCAGCAAGCAGGGGCTACTCTTCGTTTGCCGTGCGCGGGCTTCTCATTGTGGTGGCTTCTCTTTCTTGCCAAGCATGGGCTCTAAGCGCGCGGGCTTCAGTAGACGTGGCTCGCAGGCTCTAGAGCGCAGGCTCAGTAGTTGTGGTGTGTGGGCTTAGTTGCTCCACGGCATGTGGGATCTTCCTGGACCAGGGCTCGAACCCATGTCCCCTGCATTGGCGGGCGGATTCTTAACCACTGCGCCACCAGGGAAGTCCAAGTATTTTATTTTAGATTCTTTGGAATATACTACATAGACAGTCATGTCATCTACAAATAGAGTTATTTCTTCCTTTGTCGTCTGTGTACCTTCTGTTTCCTTGCCTTGCCTTACCTTATTGCCCTGGTTAGAACTTCCAATATTATATTGAAGAGCAGTGGTGAGAGCAGGCATTCTTGCCTTGTTCCTGATTTTACGGGGGATGCGTTCAGTTTTTCCACACTAAATGTGATGTTTTTTGTAGATGTTGTTTGTCAAGTTGAAGAAAGTCCTTCTTTTTTTTAGTTTTCTGAGTGTTTACCATGAATGGGTGTTGGATTTTGTCATATACCTTTTCTGCATCAATTGATTTGGTCATGTGATTTTTTTAAAAACCTTTTTTTTTTTAAACTTAAATATGGTGGGTTACATTGATTTTTGAATACTGAACCAGCTTTGCATCCCTGGAATAAATCTCACTAGGTTGTGGTGTATAATTCTTTTTATTTATTGCTGAATTCTATGTTTGCTAATATTTATTAGGAGTTTTTGCAACTGTATTCATGAGGGATATTGGTCTGTAGTTTTCTTTTTTTGTACTCTGTTTTATTTTGTTATCAGGTGATACTGACTTTATAGAAGTTAAGGAACTGTTCCATGCTCTTGTATTTTCTAGAAGATATTGTGTAGAAGTGATGTTAATTCTTCTTTAATCATTTGGTAGACATTTCCAGTGAAACTGTCCGGGCCTGCCTGGAGATTTCTTTTGGGGGATATTTTAAATTACAAATTCTGTTTTCTTAATAGTTACAGGACTATTCATTCTCTATTTCATATTGAATGGGTTGTGGTATTTTATACTTTTTGAGGAATTGGTCCTTTTCATTTATATAAGTTGTCTAATTTATGTGTGCAGCTCTGTCATTTGGTCCATACACACTTATATTTTTTTGGTGGATTAACCCTATTATCATTATGTTATGTTCTTCTCTGTTTCTGATAATTTTCTTTAGTCTTATGTCTACTCTATCTGATATTAATGTAGCCACTTCTGCTTCCTCTTTATTAATGTTTGCATGATATCTCTTTTCCCATCTTTTTTCTTTCAACATACATATTACATTTGAAGTTTCTTATAGACAGCATATAGTTGGGTCATCCCCTCATCCCCCCATCTGACAAATCTCTATCTTGTAACTGGTATATTTAGGCCATTTACATTTTTTTATTGTGTAAGTTTAAGGTGTACTATATGTTATTTTGATACCTTTATATATTGTAACTGACTGCAAATGTAGCAATATTTATTACACTACATAATTACAGCATGATATTATTGTCTATATTCATTATATGATGGATTATACCTCAAGGCTTATTTAATACTTGTTACAAGTTTGTACCCTTAAACACCATCACTCTTAACCTTCCCCACAGACCATTTGCATATGATGTAATTTTGATATGTTAAGTATGCCATTTTAGTTTTTGTTTTCCTTTGGTTCTGTTTTTCATTTCTGTATGTTCTTTTACTTAAGCTTTTTGTGAGTTACTAGAACATGTTTTATTTTATCTTATTATTTATTTATTTTTATTTTTATTTATTTTTTGGCTGTACTGCGCGGCTTGTGGGACCTTAGTTCCCCGACCAGGGAGCTAACCCAGGCCCTTGGTGGTGAGAACGCAGAGTCCTAACCACTGGACTGCCAGGGAATTCCCATAGAACATGTTTTAGAATTACATTTTGATGTATCTGTAATGTTTTGAGTATCTCTTTGTATTGCTACTTTAATGGTTGCTCTAGTTGTTACATTATACATATACACATATTTTTCAAAGTCCGGTGTTCACATTTTACCAGGTCCAGTGAAGTATCAAACCATTACCTCTAAATTCCTTTTTTCTCTCTCATTTTATGGTATAATTGTTTTAAGTATTTCTTTTACATGTATTGAGAACCATATTAGATGGTGTTATAGATTTTGCTACAGCTGTCAAACTTATTAGAAAAATCAAGATGTGATTTTTATTATGTTTACATGTATTCTGCTTTGACCATGTTTTTTTACCTCCTGATGTTTCAAGATTTCGTTTATTATTTACTGTTTAGTGAACTTCCTTTTGTCATTCTCTTAGGATAGATCTGCTGGCAACAGATCCTCAGTTTTCCTTCATCTGAGAATGTCTCAATTTCATCTTTGTTCTGAAGAATATTTTCAGTAGTATAGAATTCTGAGTTGACATTTCTTTCAGCACTTGATAAATGTGTGCTATTTCCTTTGGCCCTCCTGATTTCTGATTAGAAATCTGCTATCATTTGAATTTTTTTCCCTGTATACGTAGTGCATTGTTTCTGGCTACTTTCCTTGTCTTTAGTTTTCAGAAGTTTGACTCTGATGTGTGTATTTGGGAATTTATCTTATTTGGTGTTCATTCAGTTTCTTGAATACGTAGGTTTATGTTTCTTGCTAAATTTGGGAAATTTTAACCTATTATTTCTGGAATGTTGTTTTAGACCCACCCTCTTTCTCTAATGAAACTGATGACGCAGATGTTAGATGTCTCACATGTCTCAGAGTTTTTGTTCATTTTTTTCTTCAATCTGCTTTTTCTTTGTTCTAATTAGGTAATTTCTACTCTTTATATTCATGTTCATTGATTATTTGTCATCTCTATTTGTTGTTGAGTCCATTCATTGAATAATTTATTAGTTATTTTTATATTTCTAAAATTTTCATTGGTTATTCTTGATATATATCTTTATATAGTTTTTCCTGATATTTTTCTGGTTTTGTGGAGACTTCCTGTTTCTTTTATGAATTTCAAACATGTTCTTAATTACTTATTGAAATATTTTAATGATAGCTGCTTTAAAATCCTTCCCAGGTAATTCCAACATCTTTGTCATCTTGGTGTTGGTCTCTTTTGTTGTCTTTTCTCATCCAGTTTGAGATCTTCCTGGTTCTTGGTATGATGAATTATTCTTTATCAAAACCTGGACATTTTAAATATTATAAGACTGAATCTACTTAAGTCTTGCATTTTAGCAGACTTCCTCCTAATGCTCCTCTGCTGGGTGAAGAGGGGGTCTGCTTTGTTACTTCATGTAACAGTGGAAGTCCAGGTTGTCCCCTGGGTCCCATTGGACACTGGCTCATTGTCACTGCTGAGAGGGCTGGGAAATCAGGCCCTTCTCTAGGTCTCTGCTGACACCAGCCTGCCTGGGAGTTGGAGGGACTTGCCCTGCTGCTCCCCACTAGCCTTCACTGATACTATGGTTACTGATAAGAGGTTGTGGAAGTACTTACTCTCCACTGGGTCTCTGTTGATCCTACTCCAGCAGGACAGGAAGGGGCACCTTGTTTCTGCTGGGCAGAGATAGGAGTTCTGGCTCCTTGCATGGTCTCCACTGACACTGTGGTATGGGACTGGAGGTGGCCTGTTTCCATCTGGTAGCGATGAAATTCCCAGCTTCCCACTTGGCCTTCTCTGACACTGTTTGAGATGGGGGTGGGAGAGCGTCTTTCTCCATACCGGACTTTGCTGGTGGGAGTAATAGCCACAGCTATTTTTGTGTTGTTTGGCTGGAGTGGAGTAGTTACTGCCTGAAAATGGTCTCTCTTGCCAGATTGGCCTTTTCCTTCTTAGGCTTTTTGGGTAGAGACAGCAGGCTTTCCTTGAGGCAGACCAAGAAAGGTCTGCACACGTTGGCATTTCTTGGTTGCCGCTTCTACATTATCCAGTCGGATGTAGGAGGCAAAAAGAAAACCCAGGGAACTCACTGTGTGTCCTTCTTAGGGTCATGAAGTCCCTAGACAGTCACCTGCTTTCTCTCCACCTTTCAGAGTCTCCTTGTGTTTGTTGTATGTATAATGTCCAGGGTTTTCAGTTGTACTTAGAAGGAAGAATAGGGAAAACAACGTCTGCATCTATTCTGTCTTACAGAAGCATAAATTCTGTCTCCTGCTTTTGTAAGATAACAGGTTTAGATCTACATACGTATTTGCCAGGCCATAGCTCCCTGTTCTCCCCTGTGTATAGCCTTTGTCACATAATGACAATAATTGTAATTGTCTGTAAACATGTCTGCCCTGTCACCACCTGTGAGCTCATAAAGAAGGTCAGGCCTTTCATCTCCATATTTCCCAGTATATGGTAGTCCTTTACTTGGTCAGTGGAGGCAGTCCACTGCCCATTTATGGCAATGCCCTTTCATAGGCAGGTCCTTGTGGAAAACTGCCAGTCACCTGCCCAGGCCTCAGACCTCAGACCCCCCAGTATTAGTCTTTTATATTCTCCTGCCAGGAACTGCTGGTAATTGGGCTGGGAGGGTTTTGCTGCTAGGCTGGCTTCACCAAGAGAAAACTGGCTTTGGATGAATCTCGTTTATCACCTGGTCCAAACTGATCATTTTAGAGATGAACAAAACAAGGCCTACAGTAGTTAGATGACTTACTGAAGGTCAAGTTAGTGGTACAGCTGAAATGAAATTGGAATCTCTGGCAAGTCCAGTTCTCTTTTTTGTTGTGTTTTCCACCTACTTTATTTTACAGCCTGAAAGTAGATTCCAGTTGTGGGTTTGTTTTTTTAGGATATTAAAACAAAGGGCATAAGCACACTGTCTCATGTTCTTTATTTATTGTTATTATTTTTAAAATATTTATTTATTTATTGGGCAGCACCAGGTCTTAGTTGCGGTATGCGGGATCTTTATTTGCAGCATGGGAATGATCTCTTAGTAGTGGCATGCGTGTGGGATCTAGTTCCCTGACCAGGGATTGAACCTGGGCCCCCTTCATTGGGAGCACGGAGTCTTAGCCACTGGACCACCAGGGAAGTCCCGTCATGTTATTTTTTTAATAGAGTGTCAAACTTTATTGACTGCAACTTGGAGAACCAATTTTAATATATTCCCGGTGGTTTCCAAATTGTATTTTTCAAAATTGAGGTATAATTGACATGCAACATTATATTAGTTTCAGGTATGCAACATAATGATCTGTATTTGTATATATTGCAAAATAATCACTGCACTAGGTCTAGTTAAACTCTGTCACCATAAAGAATTTTTTTTCTTGTGTTGAAAATTTTTAGTACATACCCTCTTCGCAACTTTCAAATATGCAGTATAGTATTATTAACTATAGTCACCATGCTGTATATTATATCCCCATGATTTATTTATTTTATTTTATTTTTGGCTGCATTGGGTCTTCGTTGCTGCACGTGGGCTTTCTCTAGTTGTGGTGAGTGGGGGCTACTCTTTGTTGCCTTGTGCAGGCTTCTCTTTGCGGTGGCTTCTCTTGTGGAGCATGGGCTCTGGGTGCACGGGCTTCAGTAGTTG
This sequence comes from Monodon monoceros, assembly GCF_005190385.1. Lineage (NCBI taxonomy): Eukaryota > Metazoa > Chordata > Mammalia > Artiodactyla > Monodontidae > Monodon > Monodon monoceros. The sequence goes on along the minus strand of NW_021703772.1, from coordinate 110,248,070 downwards.
TGGCTCATGGGCTCTAGAGCGCAGGCTCAGTAGTTGTGGTGCACGGGCTTAGTTGCTCTGTGGCATGTAGGATCTTCCCGGACCAGGGCTTGAGCCCGTGTCCCCTGCATTGGCAGGCGGACTCTCAACCACTGTGCCACCAGGGAAGCCCCCAAGATGTCCTTTTTTAATGGCAGAATAATATTCCATTGTATATTTGGACCACATCTTCTTTATCCATTTGCTGATGGACACTTAGGTTGTTTCCATATCTTAGCTATTGTAAATAATGATGCAGTGAACATGGGGATACAGATATCTTTTTGAGTTAATGTTTTTGTTTCCTTTGGATGAATACCCAGAAGTGGAATTGCTGGATCAACTGTTAGTTCTATGTTTAATTTTTTCAGGAACTTCCTTCCATTACTGTTTTCCTTTTTGGAGGCACCAATTTATATTCCTGTCAGCTGTGTATGAGGGTTTCCTTTTCTCCACATCCGTGCCAACACTTGTTATTTCTTGTCTTTTTTTCTTTTTTTTTTGCGGTACGCAGGCCTCTCACTGTTGTGGCCTCTCCTGTTGTGGAGCACAGGCTCTGGACGTGCAGGCTCAGTGGCCATGGCTCACGGGCCCAGCCGCTCCGCAGCATGTGGGATCTTCCCGGACTGGGGCACAAACCCGTGTCCCCTGCATCAGCAGGTGGACTCTCAACCACTGTGCCACCAGGGAAGCCCTCTTGTCTTTTTAATAATAGTCATTCTAACAGGTGTGAGGTGATACCTCATTGTGGTTTTGATTTGCATTTCCCTGATGATCAGTAATGTTGAGTATCTTTTCATGTGCCTGTTGGCCATCTGTATTTCTTCTTTGGGAAGTTGTCTATTCAGTTCTTTGGCCCATTTTTTAATCAGGTTATTTTTTTGCTGTTGAGTTGTATGAGTTCCCTATATGTGATTTGCAAATATTTTCTCCCATTCAGTAGGTTGCCTTCTCATTTTGTTGGTGGTTTCCTTTGCTGTACAGAAGCTTTTTAGTTGATGTAGTCCCACATTTATTTTTGCTTTTATTGCCTTTGCCTTTGGAGTCAGATCCAAAAAATCATCACCATGACCAATATCAAGGGGCTTATCACCTTTGTTTTTTTCTAGGAGTTTTATGGTTTTAGGTCTTACATGTTTAATCCATTTTGAGTTAATTTTTGTGTATGGTATAAGATAGTGGTCTAGTTTCATTCTTTTGCATGTGGCTGTCTACTTTTCCCAGCACCATTTATTGAAGAGACTGTCCTTTCCCCATTGTGTTCTCTTGGCTCCTTTGTTGTAAGTTAATTGACCATATACACTTGGGTTTATTTCTGGGCACTCTCTTCTGTTCCATTGATCTGTGTGTCTGTTTTTATGCCAATACCATACTGTTGTGATTACTTTGTAGTATAGTTTGAAATCTGGGAGCCTGATGCCTCCAGCTTTATTCTTCTTTCTTTGGCTATTTTGGGTCTTTTGTAGTTTCATACAAATTTTAAGATTGTTCTGTTTTTGCAAAAAATGCCATTGGAAGTTTGTTAAGGATTGCATTGAATCTGTAGATTACTTTGGATAGTATGGACATTTTAACTATTCTTCCAATCCATTAGCTTGGAATATCTTTCCATTTATTTGTATTTTCGGTTTCTTTCATCAGTGCCTTATAGTTTTCAGTGTACAGGCGTTTCACCTCCTTGGTTAAATTTATTCCTAGGTATTTTATTGTTTTTTTGTTTTTTTTTCTTTTTAATTTTTATTTTATATTAGGGTATAGTTGATTTACAGTGTTGTGTTAGTTTCAGGTGTACAGCAAAGTGATTCAGTTATACATACACATATATCTATTCGTTTTCAGTTTCTTTTCCCATATAGGTTATCACAGAGTATTGAGTAGAGTTCCCTGTGCTATACAGTAGGTCCTTGTTGATTATCTATTTTATATATAGTAGTGTGTATATGTTAATAATTTATTGTTTTTGATGCAATTGTAAATGGGATCGTTTTCTTAATTTCCCTTTCTGAACGTTTGTTATTAATGTATAGAAACGCAACAGGTTTCTGTATGTTGATTTCGTATCCTGCAACTTTACTGAATTCATTTATTCTTACAGTTTTTTGGTGGAGCCTTTAGGCTGTCATCTGCAAGTAGTGACAGTTTTACTTTTTCCTTTCCAGTTTGGATGCCTTTTATTTCCTTGTCTAATTGCTCTGGCTAGGCCTTCCAATAGTATGTTGAATAAAAAGTGATAAGAGTGGACATCCTTGTCTTGTTCCTGATCTTAGAGGAAATGCTTTCAGTTTTTCACCATTGAGTATGATGCTAGCTATGGGCTTGTCATATATAGCTTTTATTATACTGAGGAATGTTCTCTTTATACCCACTTTGTTGAGAGTTTTTATTATAAATGGATGTTGAAATTTCAGAATTGTATTTCTAATGGGCCTATATCTTTTCAGCAGGCATACGGCTATGGTCCATACAGTGGTGCATACCCGCCAGGAACTCAAGTTGTCTATGCTGCAAATGGGCAGGCTTATGCTGTACCCTACCAGTACCCATATGCAGGTAACTTATGCCAGCCTTTCATTCCTTGTTTCTCTTCATTTAGTGAGTAGATCAATAAAGCCTGAAGAATTTTTATTTCTCAATTTAAGGTGAGCTATGTTTCTTCTGGTTAGACTAGAAATCACTCCACTACTTAAAAAAAAAAATCATTATATATCTTCACACTGCTTCACAAAAGTTAGAGTGGGCTTGATTTTTAAAACTTCACTATTGTATCCAGATTCATCCCCAAGAAGAGAATTTGTACTTACTGAAATTCCTTTACATTAAGAAGCAACCAAACTAAGAGGCCCATTTTAAGGGATAAAAGGTAATCTTTCTCTTTTTTTTCCTTCTGATAATATCCTTCAAAAATTATCACTACTTAGGTGTGATGTTCCATTTTGCAGGTGAAGTAGAGGCCTGGGAGGGCTTATGTTTATTCTGGGCTTTTAATGGGTTCCTTTCATCTTCCACCTCACCCGAAACAAGTTGTTAGGCATGAATGACTGGCCTGTGTAGGAGGCATCAAGTCCTAGGTGCAGCATGGTCAGGGGAAGCCTACAGGGTGGAGGTACAGGAATATGCTGGCGCCTACAACCAGGGCAATAGGGACCAGAGCTACGTGCCTGATGGCCTGAAGAGTGAGGCCACACCCAGACCCCAATGAGCAGGTGAAGTCAGGCAGGGGCAGGTCACAGTGGGTATTGCTTGTCAGAGCGACACACAGGAGAGTGAGTTGGTGAATAGACTGGAATGGGAGCCCAGAGCTTTCCAAGAGATCAGAACTCTAAGTGGCTGTGAGCAAACCTAGCGCAGTGCCTTAACGCAGAAGCAGTAGAAGGAGAGTGTGTTACCAGAAGGGTGTGTGGTCACTGATATTAATGTCGCAGAGAAGCCAAGGGGGCTGCCACGGGGTCTCTGGATTTGGCCGGCCCCAGACTCAAAGTGTTCTTTTGGTTAGTGGTGGTTACTTTGGTTTCTCATGCATTAGCACCTAATACAAGAGAGTTTCTCCTGTTATCTGTGTCTGGAATCTGATGCAGTGCACTCATCTAGCATAGACTGAAGGATTCTGCCTTGCTTGATTTTTTTTTTTTCATGTCAAGTTGAAAACTGATAAAATAATGATGCTGAAAAATGAACTATCTCTCTATCCTCTAATTCTAGCACAACTATTTTTGTTTGAATTATTTTCCCCATGTAAAATAATTGTTTCATCTTTGTTATCTTACATTACTTTTTGCATTCTATTCTCATTTTATCAATAAAATTTTATGTATTTTGTCCAGAGTGCTACATAATCTTCTTAAGTATTTTTTTTTTTTTGCGGTACGCGGGCCTCTCACTGTTGTGGCCTCTCCCATTGCGGAGCACAGGCTCTGGACGCGCAGGCTCAGCGGCCATGGCTCACGGGCCCAGCCGCTTCGCGGCATGTGGGACCTTCCCGGACCGGGGCACAAACCCGTGTCCCCTGCATCGGCAGGCGGACTCTCAACCACTGCACCACCAGGGAAGCCCATTAAGTATTTTTAATGATTGCATACTGTCATGTGGGGTGATGTATTATTAGTTAAGTCTTTACTTTTTTCTTTTCATTTTTACTATCGTAGATATTGCTTTGAATATTTCTAATCATTTTCTTTTCCATTTCTGTTAAATATGTCTTAGAATACATTTCTGATTTCTCTATATTAAATTAATATGTCAAAGGGCAAAAACATTTTTGTTTCTTTTGATACCATTAAAAAATTATAAAAGTTTTCAGACATACAAAAGTAGAGACAGTAAATGAACTGTCGAATTTGCCTGTTACCAGCTTCAAGAGTTACATCTTGTTTCACCTGTACCTTCTCTCCCCACCTCTGGATTGTTTTGAGGGAAATTCAGACTTTATATCATTTTCATCTGACAGTATTACAGTAAGTCTTGATACCATTTACCAAGTTAATTTCCAGAATAGTTCATCAGTTTATAATGCCACTAGGAGTTAGTGATGTACTGGTTTCTCTGTAGTCCCATAAAGATTGCCTGTTGTTGTGCTCTGAAAGTTTTTTTTTTTTGTGGTACGCGGGCCTCTCACTGTTGTAGCCTCTCCCGCTGCGGAGCACAGGTTCTGGACGCACAGGCTTAGCGGCCATGGCTCACGGGCCTAGCTGCTCCACGGCATGTGAGATCTTCCCGGACCGGGGCACGAAACCGCGTCCCCTGCATCGGCAGGCCGACTCTCAACCACTGCGCCACCAGGGAAGCCCTGAAAGTTTTGATAAGGTCTTAACATGGAGTCAGGTTGCTTTAGTTTACATTTGTATGATGACTGGCAAAGATAAACATTGTACAGTTGTTTACAAATTAGATTTTCCCTTGTATGAATTATTTTTTTCCCCATTTATTTTGGGGTTGGTGGTCGGTTTTTAAGCCCTAGCCTAATCGTCTGATGAGAACCAGTCTTTTATTCAGCCCCTAGGCCACAGACTGGGATAATCCCAGCTGTTTCTAATTCTGTACAAAAGCAGAAGTTCTGTGCTTGTGCTTGTGAAGGGAATTTCTGTACATAGGATTCCATCCTTGCCTTTGACTTCCATGATGAAAAAAGAGACAGCACACTTGGGGCCACCTCACAATACTTGCTGCTGAGGGCTGAGTGCAGTCCATAGGCATTCAGCATTTGTGCTGTGACCAGCTAGCAGTGTGCTTGCTGTGGAAGGGCTGCTCAGTAGTGGTCGTCCCACTGCAGCATCGTGCTGGTAACCAGACAGAGCTCTTCAGTCAGCCTGTCTAAGATACTCCGGTGCTTTGCCAGCTTCACGACACACTGCCTTGCAGTGTCCATAGAGGCCCTAGTCGTGCAGAGAAGGTTAAAGGCCTTCTCTTTAATATGATTGGGGACTGGTGGACGGGCAGCCAATTTAAAAGTGCTCAGAGTGCTGTGTACACGCTATAAGTATTCTGTTTTAATTTTCCCTCGTTAGTGGGCATTTGTTCAGCTGTCTCTTGTGGGCTTGAGGTCTTTGGTTTGAGTTGGCTCCTTTGGTTGGAGTCCTCTGTTTCTCTCTTACAGTGATGGTACTCATGTGACACATAATTGCACTACAGTTTCCAGGGCCAAGTCTGAGAGCAGACCTCTAGATTTTGTGATTCTTGGTGTCTCCTCCCCCATCTTTTATTGTTTACTCAATTCGTTGGTTTGATGATAATTTGTAAAAGTTACTTGCCTTTATTTAGACTTTCCTAAAGTATCTAACTTAATTGTCATAGAAACAGTATCCGCCTTTTCTACATTCGTGTTTCGATTATTTACGTAAAGTTTAGTTAAATTAGATAATTAAAATAAGTACAACTTGGAAATGTCCCTAGTTGACTTTGTTAAGGACTTAGCTCCTGGGACTTCCCTGGTGGCGCAGCGGTTAAGAATCCGCCTGCCAATGCAGGGGACACGGGTTCGATCCCTGGTTTGGGAAGATCCCACGTGCTGCGGAGCAACTAAGCCCGTGCGCCACAACTACTGAAGACTGCATGCCTAGAGCCTATGTTCCACAGTAAGAGAAGCCACCGCAATGAGAAGTCTGCGCACCACAACAAAGAGGAGCCCCCCCGCTCGCCGCAATTGGAGAAAAGCCCGCATGCAGCAGCGAAGACCCAATGCAGCCAAAAATAAATTAATTAATTAATTAATATTTTTTCAAAAAAGGACTTAGCTCCCTGGCAGGAACAGAAGGAGAAGTTGGCTCCTGGACATGCATTGAGGAGATCCCTCTGGGGGTCTAACAGAGGGAATGCAGATTTAGATTTTTCAGGGGATCTCTTTTTTTTTTCTTTTTTTAAATGTGGATTAAACATTTTTTTTTACATCTTTATTGGAGTATAATTGCTTTACAATGGTGTGCTACTTTCTGCTTTATAACAAAATGAAACAGTTATACATATACATATGTTCCCATATCTCTTCCCTCTTGCATCTCCCTCCCTCCCACCCTCCCTATCCCACCCCTCTAGGTGGTCACAAAGCACCGAGCTGATCTCCCTGTGCTATGCGGCTGCTTCCCACTAGCTATCTACTTTACGTTTGGTAGTGTATATATGTCCATGCCACTCTCTCACTTTGTCACAGCTTACCCTTCCCCCTCCCCATATCCGCAAGTCCATTCTCTAGTAGGTCTGTGTCTTTATTCCCATCTTACCCCTAGGTTCGTCATGACATTTTTTTTCCTTAGATTCCATATATACGTGTTAGCATATGGTATTTGTCTTTCACTTTCTGACTTCACTCTGTATGACAGACTCTAGGTCCATCCACCTCACTACAAATAACTCAATCTCATTTCTTTTTATGGCTGAGTAATATTCCATTGTATATATGTGCCACATCTTCTTTATGCATTCATCTGATGATGGACACTTAGGTTGTTTCCATCTCTTGGCTATTGTAAACAGAGCTGCAGTGAACATTTTGGTACATGACTCTTTTTGAATTATGGTTTTCTCAAGGTATATGCCCGGTAGTGGGATTGCTGGGTCATATGGTAGTTCTATTTGTAGTTTTTTAAGGAACCTCCGTACTGTTCTCCATAGTGGCTGTACCAATTCACATTCCCACCAGCAGTGCAAGAGTGTTCCCTTTCCTCCACACCCTCTCCAGCATTTACTGTTTCTAGATTTTTTGATGATGGCCATTCTGATGGTGTGAGATGATATCTCATTGTAGTTTTGATTTGCATTACTCTAATGATTAATGATGTTGAACATTCTTTCATCTGTTTCTTGGCAGTCTGTATATCTTCTTTGGAGAAATGTCTATTTAGGTCTTCTGCCCATTTTTGGATTGGGTTGTTTGTTTTTTTTTGTTATTGAGCTGCTGCTTGTAAATTTTGGAGATTAATCCTTTGTCAGTTGCTTCATTTGCAAATATTTTCTCCCATTCTGAGGGTTGTCTTTTGGTCTTGTTTATGGTTTCCTTTGCTGTGCAAAAGCTTTGACGTTTCATTAGGTCTCATTTGTTTATTTTTGTTTTTATTTCCATTTCTCTAGGAGGTGGGTCAAAAAGGACCTTGTGTGATTTATGTCATAGAGTGTTCTGCCTATGTTTTCCTCTAAGAGTTTGATAGTTTCTGGCCTTACATTTAGGTCTTTAATCCATTTTGAGCTTATTTTTGTGTATGGTGTTAGGAAGTGTTCTAATCTCATACTTTTAAATGTACCTGTCCAATTTTCCCAGCACCACTTATTGAAGAGGGTGTCCTTTCTCCAGTGTACATTCCTGCCTCCTTTATTAAAGATAAGGTGACCATATGTGCGTGGGTTTATCTCTGGGCTTTCTATCCTGTTCTGTTGATCTATATTTCTGTTTTTGTGCCAGTACCATACTGTCTTGATTACTGTAGCTCTGTAGTATAGTCTGAAGTCAGGGAGCCTGATTCCTCCAGCTCTGTATTTCGTTCTCAAGATTGCTTTGGCTATTAGGGGTCTTTTCTGTTTCCATACAAATTGTGAAATTTTTTGTTCTAGTTCTGTGAAAAATGCCAGTGGTAGTTTGATAGGGATTGCATTGAATCTGTAGATTGCTTTGGGTAGTAGAGTCATTTTCACAATGTTGATTCTTCTAATCCAAGAACATGGTATATCTCTCCATCTATTTGTATCATACTTAATTTCTTTCATCAGTGTCTTATAATTTTCTGCATACAGGTCTTTTGCCTCCTTAGGTAGGTTTTATTCCTAGATATTTTATTCTTTTTGTTGCAATGGTAAATGGGAGTGTTTTCTTGATTTCACTTTCAGATTTTTCATCATTAGTGTATAGGAATGCCAGAGATTTCAATGCATTAATTTTGTATCCTGCTACTTTACCAAATTCATTGATTAGCTCTAGTAGTTTTCTGGTAGCAGCATCTTCAGGATTCTCTATGTATAGTATATCATCTGCAAACAGTGACAGCTTTACTTCTTCTTTTCCAATTTGGATTCCTTTTACTTCCTTTTCTTATCTGATTGCTGTGGCTAAAACTTCCAAAACTATGTTGAATAAGAGTGGTGAGAGTGGGCAACCTTGTCTTTTTCCTCATCTTAGTGGATATGGTTTCAGTTTTTCACCATTGAGGACGATGTTGGCTGTGTGTTTGTCATATATGGCCTTTATTATGTTGAGGAAAGTTCCCTCTATGCCTACTTTCTGCAGGGTTTTTATCATAAATGGGTGTTGAATTTTGTCGAAAGCTTTCTCTGTATCTATTGAGATGATCATATGGTTTTTCTCCTTCAATTTGTTAATATGGTGTGTCACATTGATTGATTTGCATATATTGAAGAATCCTTGCATTCCTGGAATAAACCCCTCTTGATCATGGTGTATGATCCGTTTAATGTGCTGTTGGATTCTGTTTGCTAGTATTTTGTTGAGGATTTTTGCATCTATGTTCATCAGTGATATTGGCCTGTAGTTTTCTTTCTTTGTTACATCCTTGTCTGGTTTTGGTATCAGGGTTATGGTGGCCTCGTAGAATGAGTTTGGGAGTGTCCCTCCCTCTGCTATATTTTGGAAGAGTTTGAGAAGGATAGGTGTTAGCTCTTCTCTAAATGTTTGATAGATACCGCCAGTGAAGCCATCTGGTCCTGGGCTTTTGTTTGTTGGAAGATTTTTAATCACAGTTTCAATACAGTGCTTGTGATTGGTCTGTTCATATTTTCTATGTCTTCCTGATTCAGTCTTGGCAGGTTGTGCATTTCTAAGAATTTGTCCATTTCTTTCAGGTTGTCCATTTGATTGGCCTAGAGTTGCTTGTAGTAATCTTTCATGATCTTTTGTATTTCTGCAGTGTCAGTTGTTATATCTCCTTTTTCATTTCTAATTCTATTGATTTGAGTCTTCTCCCTTTTTTTCTTGATGAGTCTGGCTAATGGTTTATCAATTTTGTTTATCTTCTCAGAGAACCAGCTTTTAGTTTTATTGATCTTTGCTATTGTTTCCTTCATTTCTTTTTCATTTATTTCTGATCTGATCTTTATGATTTCTTTCCTTCTGCTAACTTTGGGGTTTTTTTGTTCTTCTTTCTCTAATTGCTTTAGGTGCAAGGTTAGGCTTTTTATTCGAGATGTTTCCTGTTTCTTAAGGTAGGATTGTATTGCTATAAAACTTCCCTCTTAGAACTGCTTTTGCTGCATCCCATAGGTTTTGGGTCGTCGTGTCTCCATTGTCATTTGTTTCTAGGTATTTTTTTATTTCCTCTTTGATTTCTTCAGTGATCACTTCGTTATTAAGTAGTGCATTGTTTAGCCTCCATGTGTTTGTATTTTTTACAGATCTTTTCCTGTAATTGGTATCTAGTCTCATAGTGTTGTGGTCGGAAAAGATATTTGAAACAATTTCAGTTTTCTTAAATTTACCAAGGCTTTATTTGTGACCCAAGATATGATCTATCCTGGAGAATGTTCCATGAGCACTTGAGAAAAATGTGTATTCTGTTGTTCTTGGGTGGAATGTCCTATAAATATCAATTAAGTCCATCTTGTTTAATGTATCATTTAAAGCTTGTGTTTCCTTATTTTCATTTTGGATGATCTGTCCATTGGTGAAAGTGGGGTGTTAAAGTCCCCTACTATGAATGTGTTACTGTCGATTTCCCCTTTTATGGCTGTTAGTATTTGCCTTATGTATTGAGGTGCTCCTATGCTAGGTGCGTAAATATTTACAATTGTTATATCTTCTTCTTGGATCGATCCCTTGATCATTATGTAGTGTCCTCCTTTGTCTCTTCTAATAGTCTTTATTTTAAAGTCTATTTTGTCTTATATGAGAATTGCTACTCCAGCTCTCGTTTGGTTTCCATTTGCATGGAATATCTTTTTCCATCCCCTCACTTTCAGTCTGTATTTGTCTCTAGGTCTGAATTGGGTCTCTTGTAGACAGAATATATATGGGTCTTGTTTTTGTATCCATTCAGCCAGTCTGTGTCTTTTGGTGGGGGCATTTAATCCATTTACATTTAAGGTAATTATCGATATGTATGTTCCTATTCCCATTTTCTTAATTGTTTTGGGTTTGTTATTGTAGGTCTTTTTTTCTGTTGTGTTTCTTGCCTAGACAAGTTCTTTTAGCATTTGTTGTAAAGCTGGTTTGGTGGTGGTGAACTCTCTCACCTTTTGCTTGTCTGTAAAGGTTTTAATTTCTCCATCAAGTCTGAATGAGATCCTTGCTGGGTAGAGCAGTCCTGGTTGCAGGTTTTTCTCCTTCATCACTTTAAATATGTCCTGCCAGTTCTTTCTGGCTTGCAGAGTTTCTGCTGAAAGATCAGCTGTTAACCTTATGGGGATTCCCTTGTGTGTTATTTGTTGTTTTTTCCTTGCTGCTTTTAATATGTTTTCTTTGTATTTAATTTTTGACAGTTTGATTAATATGTGTCTTGGCGTATTTCTCCTTGGATTTATCCTGTATGGGACTCTCTGTGCTTCCTGGACTTGACTAACTATTTCCTTTCCCATATTAGGGAGGTTTTCAACTATAATCACTTCAAATATTTTCTCAGTCCCTTTCTTTTTCTCTTCCTCTTCTGGAACCCCTATAATTCGAATGTTGGTGCGTTTAATGTTGTCCCAGAGGTCTCTGAGACTGTCCTCAGTTCTTCTCATTCTTTTTTCTTTATTCTGCTCTGCAGTAGTTATTTCCACTATTTTATCTTCCAGGTCACTTATCCGTCCTTCTGCCTCAGTTATTTTTCTATTGATCCCATCTATTTTTAATTTCATTTATTGTGTTGTTCATCGTTGTTTGTTTCATCTTTAGTTCTTCTAGGTCCTTGTTAAATGTTTCTTGCATTTTGTCTATTCTATTTCCAGGATTTTGGATCATCTTTACTATGGTTATTCTGAATTCTTTTTCAGGTGGACTGCCTATTTCCTCTTCATTTGTTAGGTCTGGTGGGTTTTTATCTTGCTCCTTCATCTGCTGTGTGTTTTTGTGTCTTCTCATTTTTCTTATCTTTCTGTGTTTGCTTGTCCTTTTTGCAGGCTGCAGGTTCGTAGTTCCCGTTGTTTTTGGTGTCTGTCCCCAGTGGCTAAGGTTGGTTCAGTGGGTTGTGTAGGCTTCCTGGTGGAGGGGACTAGTGCCTGTGTTCTGGTGGATGAGGCTGGATCTTGTCTTTCTGTTGGGCACGTCCACATCTGGTGGTGTGATTGGGGGTGTCTGTGGACTGATTATGATTTTAGGCAGCCTCTCTGCTCATGGGTGGGGCTTTGTTCCTGTGTTGCTAGTTGTTTGGTATACCATGTCCCACACTTTAGCTTGCTGGACATTGAGTGAAGCTGAGTGCTGGTGTTGAGATGGAGATCTCTGGGAGATTTTTGCCGTTTGATATTACGTGGAGCTGGGAGGTCTCTTGTGGACCAGTGTCCTGAAGTTGGCTCTCCCACCTCAGAGGCACAGCACTGACTCCTGGCTGCAGTACCAAGAGCCTTTCATCCACACGGCTCAGAATAAAAGGGAGAAAAAGTAGAAAGAAAGAGAGGGAGAGAGAAGGGAGGGGAGAGAGAGAGGGAGAGAGAGGGAGGGAGAGAGAGAGAGAGAGAGAAGAGAAAGAAAGAGGATAAAATAAAATAAAGTAAGATTAAAATAAAGTTATTAAAATAAAAAATAATTAAGAAAAAAATTAAAAGAAGACGTATAGAACCCTAGGACAAATGGTGAAAGCAAAGCTATACAGACAACATCTCACATAGAAGCATACACATACACACAAAAAGAGGAAAAGGGGAAAAAATCATAAATCTTGCTCTCAAAGTCCACCTCCTCAATTTGGGATGATTCGTTGTCTATTCATGTATTTCACAGATGCAGGGTACATCAAGTTGATTGTGGAGCTTTTTAATCCGCTGCTTCTGAGGCTGCTGGGAGAGATTTCCCTTTCTCTTCTTTGTTCGCACCGCTCCCGGGGCTCAGCTTTGGATTTAGCCCCGCCTCTGCGTGTAGGTCGCCGGAGGGTGTCTGTTCTTATCTCAGAGAGGATGGGGTTAAAGGAGCCGCTGATAAGGGGGCTCTGGCTCACTCAGGCCGGGGGGAAGGGGGGGGTATGGAGTGCGGGGCATGCCGTGCGTTCTCCCCTAGAAGTTGTCCCTGGATCCCGGAACCCTGGCAGTGGCGGGCTGGACAGGCTCCCCGGCAGGGAGGTGAGGAGAGTGACCTGTGCCGCGGCTCGCGCCCGTCTCTGGAGCTCCTTTAAGCAGCCCTCTTAATCCCCTCTCCTCGCGCACCAGGAAACAAAGAGGGAAGAAAATGTCTCTTGCCTCTTAGGCAGGTCCAGACTTTTCCCCGGACTCCCTCCCGGCTAGCCGTGGTACACTAGCCCCTTTAGGCTGTGTTCACACCACCACTCTGACCGAAGCCTGAGCCTCAGCTCCCAGCCCCGCCTGCCCCGGTGGGTGAACAGACAAGACTTTCGGGCTGGTGAGTGCCGGTCGGCACCGATCCTCTGTGCGGGAATCTCTCCGCTTTGCCCTCCGCACCCCTGTTGCTGTGCACTCCTCCACAGCTCCGAAGCTTTCCCCCTCCGCCACCCGCAGTCTCCACCCGCGAAGGGGCTTCTAGTGTGTGGAAACCTTTCCTCCTTCACAGCTCCCTCCCACTGGTGCGGGTCCTGTCCCTATCCTTTTGTCTCTGTTTTTTCTTTTTTTTTTTTTTTTTGCCCTACCCAGGTACGTGGGGAGTTTCTTGCCTTTTGGGAGGTCTGAGGTCTTCTGCCAGCATTCAGTAGGTGTTCTGTAGGAGTTGTTCCACGTGTAGATGTATTTCTGGTGTATCTGTGGGGAGGAAGGTGATCTCCGCGTCTTACTCTTCTGCCATCTTCCCCCTCTCCTCTCCAGGGGATCTTTTAATTAGGTCAGCTTACAGGTTGCTACTGTATTACATTTCACTAGTTGGAGTTGCCTAATTGAAATTATTTAAATTTCAAGGCTGTGATAGTGAATGCTACAGTTCACCAGTTTTGTAGTTTAAACATACTGCCCTCAACGCCCGTGTGCCTCACTTTTGCCTGTCTATAAAATAGGGATAACAGGAAGCTCGACTCATAGGGTTCTTGTGAGGATTAAGTGAGTCAATGAATGTAAATGCTTGTAATACTATAAGTGCTTAGACTAGTAAGCACTTGTAGATGTTAGCCTTTAGTGTCACTGTTGGTTTCACTTCCATTATTCATCTACGTTGACATATCACTATTGGATTAATCTGTTTCCTAGGGTTGAACTGCTAAGGGAATAGTGGGTCAAGGAGGAAAGTTAACACTATATGTGAGCAATTGTAAAGCTAATTAGCTATTGGACAATATATTGTGAAGCATAGAAGAGAACAAGCAATACATTTCCAGTTGTAAACTCTCATTGTGCAAATAAATTTTAAATTTGTTTAAAATTTGCTTTTTAGAAGTTTTCCCCCAGCATAAATATTTTTCCCCATAAAGACATAAGGTTAAAAATGAAGAGCAGGTTAGGTTAGCAGATTAAAGGTTTAATTTAAAAACGGTTTGCATGAATACTAAGAAGCTAATTAACTTCTAGGTGGGTTTTTCTTCTTAGCTGTCAGTGGGGATTCTTGACTCTCCCATTGTCTCTAGGCTCTGTGTGTCTCCCACACTCCTCATCTGCCTGCCATCCTGATGAGCAGAATGTGCGGGGCTGAAGTGGACATTGGAGGCTGGGGGTTGCAGCTCCATTAGGATTCTGCTCTCTGCAGTGTCTGGGACTGTGGACCTTGGGAAGCTGCGCATCTTGATTTTCTCTTAGTGCCATCTTAGAAATGGAGGTGTCCTCCTCACTTGGCCAAGTCCAGTCACCTTCGCCTGTGGTGGAGGAGATCTGGGGAGCACTCACTGCAGTCACCCCACCAGCGCTCGGAGGGAGGGGTGCAGTGCATGGAGAAACCTCTGGAAGGGTCCCAGTCAAGTGAGCCATCTTTTTGAGTGAATGTTGGACTTCACAAACTGCTCCTAATTTTTCCTTCTTTTCTAGGACTTTATGGACAGCAGCCTGCCAACCAAGTCATCATTCGTGAGCGGTATCAAGACAATGACAGTGACCTGGCGCTGGGCATGCTGGCTGGAGCAGCCACAGGCATGGCCTTAGGGTCTCTGTTCTGGGTCTTCTAGAGTCCTTGGAACCTGGATGTGCATAGCTTCTGATACCCTGTGTGCAATAATATAATTTGCAGGGCATTTCTGTTTGTTATAAATGTTTTTAATAATAGTTTTAGTAGTTCTTTTGAAAGTAGTGACATCATACTTATAACTAATCCATATATGTACCATGGAGAAGGCTTTGGAGTGCTGTTAAAACGTGGACTATTTGGGGGCACTGGCTCATTCTAGGAGTTTTTTTATGGAACTCTCAGAATACGTTATTTGAACACACCTGTTTGGAAAGGGCATTTTCCTTTTAGAGTTAGGCCTTAGTGCTTAAGGGGTAGTTATTTTAGTGTTACGCGAGTAACGTCGTGATGTATGAGTGGTGAGTGATTGTGGCAAGAAGAACTGCAGCTGTTTTGGTTTAATGCCAGACTTTGAAACCTCAGACCAGACCTGGATGCACGTTACTTCAGGAGTCGTAGGCTGGAACCCTCCTGAGGCAAAGGTGTGATATCGCCACAGCCTCTGGGGCTCTGCAGGCTCCCAACAAAACCGACTGCTTAGGATGATGGGCGGGATGGCAGATCCCCCGCTTTAAAATGATGCTTTTCATTTTATTTTTACTAGTTTGTTTTTGGTAGTGATCCTTGGAAAACATCCCAAATTAGGAGTAGGCTTGAGTCTCAGCGTTTTAGGGCTTTATCATTTAAAACTTGAACAAGACAAAACAATTACAAACAAGTGTGTAGAGGTAGATTTGCTTTACTCAGAGGCATCATGTTTTAAGTGTTTGAGTATTTTTATTGCCACTTCAGCCTACTTATAGCTTATTTTTCTACTTGTTGAGAAAGTAATATTAAGAGAATGGTGAGGAAAGTGGAATGAGAGCCATAGTTACAGTGTTACTGTTTCAGGGGATTGGGCTGCACTGAGGGTCCTCTTTCCCACCCTTCTGAAGGCTGCTAAAGAGCCCGTTTCCTGTCCTGTGCAGGACTGGGGCACTGTGGCTGTCCCTGAGCACTGGGGTGCGTGGAGCCCTGGTGGTGGCATGGTGGGGGAGACTCAGGTTACAGATGGGAGTTGTGGCCTAAGGACATGAATGACCTGCTCAGGGTATTACTCCACCTGACCAGGACACTGGCCTTGTTTTCATTCTTGACTCAAATGTCACAGAGAAGCTTAAAACCATTTAATTTGAGCCCCAACTATGTGTGAAGCTCTGGAAGACTTCGTGCATTTTTCTTATTTCTTTATTTATGTAAAATTTAAAACATCAGTTATTCTGTCCTGCATGGTTTTAAAAATGTACTTTTACAAAGGCAGTTTAGCGCATTGAAGGTCTCTGCTCCTGTACTCCATGTGACCCGATTTTCCATAAAATACACTCCTAGTAGCACAAATTCCATTTTTATTCTATGTGGGCAGTTACATACGTAGTCTTTTGTTTCACTGATCAACCCACTCCATCTCTAAGGCAGACTTAAATAGATCTATCTCCGTATGAAACCAGATGCCAAATGAACTTTGTGGTGACCACAGGTGTGTTTTCCTAGCCAATTCTATTGCACTTGTTGACACTGGAGAGTCTGTTTCCAGCTGAAAAGAAGTATACTTGGCTGTCATCTCTTTGGATGTTTGACACGGTGGA
Organism: Monodon monoceros; assembly: GCF_005190385.1. Taxonomy (NCBI): domain Eukaryota; kingdom Metazoa; phylum Chordata; class Mammalia; order Artiodactyla; family Monodontidae; genus Monodon; species Monodon monoceros. Next base: position 110,231,771 of record NW_021703772.1, on the reverse strand, counting down.
AAGTTGCCAGATGTGATGTGTGACGACACTGGTTTTCATGGTTAAAAATGTTGCTTTAGTTATTTTGCGTCGTATGTAGTAAGAATGGTTCTTTTCAGATGGTAATCATTATTCGAGCTGTATGTTTTACTTACAAAATACTAAACTGAGTTTTTAATGTTGCATCATTTTGAACTTGGAGTTACTGGAACCACCGGTACTGAGTTACGTCAGTGAAACGCCCTTGAAGCAGATGGTCTCCTTGTGTTTCCCTGGCTTCTCTCTGACAGAAGGGGGAGAGCTATGGACTGAAACTCGTGCACACGTGTACCCCCCCATCTTCAGTCCCTGTCCCCAGCGGGGCCAGCCCCACTGGGCAACTGTAGTTGAGTCTGGAAGTTCACTGTCACTAGTGACTTGATCCTGAGAGGAAATGCATACTCTGTATAAAGATGGGCTGAGATACTTCATTTCCCTGGCCCCAGCTCTCATAGATGCTAGCGCTTAGGTAATCCTAAATCAAGAAGGTGAGTTGGAAGGAACTTGTTCAGGTTTAGTCAGTATTTTACTTCCATGTGTACTTTTAACTGGTTGGCTGTTGACATTGCACACATGCCAGTTGGCTTGTTTCTTAGTTCTGTTCTTTTAATTCCTTGAGTTAACTTCAGGGTCTTAGATGTAAAGAGAAGGGAGAGACCCGTGGTTGTTTCAGATCATCATTCATAAAACGGGCCAGACCGGGACACAAGATCTGGATCATGGGAGAAGTTCCTGCCATTGAGACAGAATGACCCACATTTATTTTCTACATTACTTGTGATACTGTGTGATCTTTCTCCTTCCCAAGTTTATGTAGACACCAGCATGGGATGCAGTTCCATTTTTTTCTCCTAGGGTTGATCTTTTTTTCTGATTGCTTGCCTGTCTCTAGTATTCTGTTGTGTCCTCAGAACCTATTTTTCCCCGTATATGCAAATTGTATGTTTATAAGTGAAAATGTTAATACATTAAATGATTGTTAACCTTAAAGCATATTTCATTGACTTCTATTTTTTTTTAAATTCAGTTTATTTAAACTATAAAGATAAAAACGGTTCGTGCGTTTCTCCCATCCCCCACCCCCTCGCTCTGACAACCATGAATCTGTTTTTTTTTTTTTCATTTATTTTCTAGTAACACAGTCAGCTTTTCCTGCTGCATCACAGGCAATAAGAAGGCCATTTATTGAGCATTCCATAAGTGCTAGGGAATGTATTGTCACATCAGAAAACAATAACTCATTAAATTCCTATATTAACTCCATAAGGGATGTATTATCCAAGTTACTCTGGATGAAACTGAGGCTCAGAAGTTAAATTCTTTTCTTGGGAGCGCACAGGTAGTAAATGAAACAGATTTATATCTGATATTAAAACGTATTCTTTTTCCCTGTGCCACACGTGTATATGAGAGTAATTTCCACAAGAACATCACAGGGGTCAGTACTTCTAGGATGACTATTAAAAAACTGACAGTATCTTCCTCAACCAGATCTACTTGGCCTTGTGGGTTCAGTAACTTCTGCAATATCTTTGGGTACACGACTTTGTGTTTTTGTTGTTTTGTTTTAAAAAATTTACATTTTTTTTTTCATTTCTGCATTACCTCACTCTCTTCCTGGCTAGCTTTTCTGTTTATCTCGCCTGTTGCAGACTTTGATTAAATTGTGATGTGTGGTTGCCTGAAATAGTTTAAGGTTAGGAATCTCATACTAGAAGCTCTGGGTCTGTTGGTTTCATTTCTTTAGGGGAGAAGTCTCTAGTATTTTGTCTGGGGACACTTATTTCTGGATGTCGGGTAGGGGAGACACTCCACACAGCCTTTGTAAGCCCTTCTACTTTTCAGCTGGACTTTATTCTCATCTTCCATCATGCTGGCCCTTGCTGCCTCTGGCTCTTTTTTTTTTTTTTTTTTTTCAGTTTTTGAATAGGTTATACACACACACACACACACACACACAACTTCAAAATGAAAGCAAGGATTCAGTAAAGTTTCTTGCATCTGCCCATTTCCTGTCTTCTCTTTGCTTAACCACTTATACTGGTTTATTTATCCTTCATGAGTTTTTCTTCATGCATATATGTCAGTACAAAGATAAATTCTTATTCTTCTTCCTTTTTTACAAAATAAGGGTAGTATATACACCAGTGGTACTCAGACTTCTTAGTCTCAGGATCCTTTTACAGTTTAAAATTTTTGAGGCTTCCCAAGAGGTCTTTAAGGTGAGTTATATCTATCATTATTTACCATATTAGAAAATAAAATTGAGAAATTTGAAAACTTTCTTAAGAAATGGTAAACCCATTATATTTAAAAAATAGACTTGATAAAAAATATTTTCCAATACAAAATCAGTGAGGCAGAGTGTTTTCACGTTTGAAAAAGTTTAACATCGGGCATAGCTGGATTTGCCTGTTTGCTTATGCGTTCAGTCTGTTGTTACTTGTTTTTTGGTTGAAGTATAGAAGGAAATACAGCCTCACATAGATACATAGTTGGAAAGGGAGGACCTTGCAGACCCTCAGAAAGGGTCTTGGGTACCCTCAGGGTTCCTTGGATCATACCTTGGAAACTGATGATGTATGCTGTTTTATCCTTTTTTTTTTTCACTTAACATATCTGAGGTATTTCTATATCAGCATGTAAGGAACTTGCCCATTCATTTTATTTGTCCTGTAATTCATCCAGTACCCTTTTACTTTTGCTAAGAATGCTATAATGAAGGATACTGTACAAAAGTGACTCATCCCAGCGTGGGACTCTTGGAGGTACTGTGTTCTGTTTGATAGTGTGCAACTAGTGGATGACAGGGTTCCCTGGAGCGGAACTGTCTTGAGTGCCTCCAGGATGACACCAGGGCCTGGGACTGGGTGTTAGAGAACTGTATGCACAGAGGCTGACTGCTGTGATAAGCCACCGCAGGAACTGAAGGCCAAAAGCTCTGCTGCTCAAGCCACGTCCACTGTGGTTTGCTTGGGAGGGAGACTTCTGCCCCAGGTACTCATTTGGAGACCGCAGCTGCTTCTCTCGGGTCCCTTGGAGTCCTCAGGGAGCTTCTGCATCCTGCTGGCAGTGAAAGATGGTGAAGACACAGCCCGCCCCTCAGCTTGGCAGCGGTGCCCGAGGTTCTGCTCTCATTCCAGTGGGGAGAGCTAGTCACGTGGCCCTGGTGCCATGCAGGGGGTCTGGGAGGTGTAGTCTGAGCTCAGGAAGGAGTCGCCCTGGCCACAGCTGTTGCTGAGCCACAGTAAATGGTAAATACTGATGGTCCACTATCTTCAACACTCAGTGCAAGTCAGGCTCCTATTCACCCTCATTTGCACAGTATTTACTGATTAGTGAAGTGGGTGGTAGCAAATTACATGTAAATTGTTGGTTCACATAACACAGATGTCATTTGGTCACAGAGTATTTTTGTTGCTCAGTTATTTCTTTCCCTACTTACCAACTGATGGGCAGGTTTGCACCTAGAGAAAGACATTCACCCTGTCCAGCAAGGAATATAGTCATTCCAACCATTTGTTCTTTAATAAATTAAATTCGCTCATTCCATCAAGTATTCACTGAGCATCATGGCTCCTGATTATTTCCGCCCCCCCACCCCCCGCCACTTCCCTGTGAGTTACACATTCTTGCCTGTTGCTGTGTGACCTCCAGGGTCTCCTCCCCCACTGGGAAGAATAGACCTCCCTGCCTCACTTGGGATGTGGGGTGTGGCGTTCTTCGGCTCAGGAACATCGAGGTCCAAACTCTGGTGCCTAGGTGCTGACGAGAAATGCGTATTCCTGGGACTCAAGCCCAGAAAGTCCTGAGAGGGTCCACGGTGGGCTGGATTCTGCAGTGCCCCCAGCCCCCAGGGGTTTGTGTCCAGGCTTGACTCTCCCCTGGTCCTAGCTCCCCCAAGCCCTACCTGTCCCGAACACTTGTTCCTTCCTTTCACCTCTGCCAGGAGCATCTCCCTCCTGCGCTTGCAGTGCCTGCTGACAGCCTAGGAAGACTTTCTCCCCTTGCAGCTCAGCACTGTGATGAGAGGAAGGACACAATGGGGGACGGGTGTCCGGCACTGGCTTTTTCTCTGCCTGGCTGGTAGGAAATCAGGTCAGAAGTGCCTCCCCCTGGACCCTAGGTGGGCTGGTGACTCTGTGTCATCCAGGTGACATTCCTTAACAGGGTCACCCCCCAGTGGGCAGTGAGCCTGGGGTGCTCGAGTGGCCTCTCCGGCAGGGCCTGCTTGGTCTTTTTCAGTTACTTGTCAGAGGCCAGGTGAGCACCTCCTGGCCACAGGGAATGTGTTCTGGGTGCAGTGGGAGGCTGAGGCCCTAGGGTCCCTGCAGGGAGGTGTCCTGGGCAGTGTGCGTGGAGGCTGTTCATCCCAGTTTTCAGGAGCTGCCTCACCTGTCTAGATAGGCATGGTAGGTACAAGGGTGGGCTGCGACGGCTCCGCAGACATGCAGGAGGGACCACAGGGAGGACTTGGGGCCACACTGGGGGAACGTAGACAGCATGGGCTCTCCAAGTCTCAGCTACTTCTTCCATAAAGTAGGCGTAATAATGAGAGTCCCGCCCTGGAGGACACACGGTGAGCAGTCATCCCCTTTCTTCCACTCCATTCCTAGATGGTGGTTCTCTGTGCTCCCAGGCCACCAGCAGCCCCTGGGAACTTATCAGAAACGCAGATTCTCTGGCTCAGCTTGGACTTTTGAGTCACCAACCAGCCCTCACGTTGATTCCAGTGCAAGTTCAGATCTTGAGAACCACCGGTCTAGAATGGACTCCCCCCCACCCCCGCCCTCTTCCATCCTCTCCTCTTCCCTCCCCCGCCTTCCTTCTCTCCCCCTTGGGAGCAGCTGCACTTCATCCTTGCCACAGCCGGATCTGAGAGTCACCACTGGGTGTCAGAGCAGCCCCAGGAATGTCCCTGCTGTCACACCTTCTCTCAACCCCCCACCCCCACCCCCAGTCCCTGCTGTGTCTCTCAGGGCTTCCCAGACTGAGCCCAGAAGAAGAGGAAGTGCTTGGATTCGGGTCTGGTTGCAGAGTCCCAGAGCCCTGCACCCGTGCTCCCGCTTCCTTGTCACGGGCTTGGGCTGGGCCGCCTGCTCCACAGCTCTGCCTCCAGTGTTCCTAGGGGCCTCAGGCGAGGTCCTGAGAGGCTAAGGGGCCTGCCTGAGGTCACCCCTGAGCCTCTATCAGGGCGAGGGCTTGGCCCGGTCCTTCCCTAACTGCCCGGGGTGAATCGTCTGGGCACCAAGGTAACTCACCTGGCAGCACCCATGTGGTAGGGACCAGGGCAGCCCCTCCACCGTGTAGGCTGTCATGAGGGGCGTGAGGGTACAGACAAATCCCACTCCTGCCAAACTGCCTCTCGCTCATTGTCACAGCCTGTAGAGGGTGTGGACGGCGGCGTGGTCAGGGGAGGGGGCAGTAGAGGGTGGCCACTGGGTTTGGCAAGTGGAGGTCATCAGTACCTTAACTTGCTTCAGTGGAAAGTGGAGAGGATGGGAGTGAGTTTGGGGCAGGGCCTGCACACAGTCCACACACCCTCCTGAGCTTTCCCTCCCCAGGCCCGTCATGGCAAGGGCCTGGCTTCAGGCATCAGGGCCTACCAGCCGGCTCTGAAGCTTCTCTTCCTGGGGATGAAGCCTCTGAGCGCACCGGGTGATGCAGGCTGAGCATCCTGGGCAGTGTGGTGCATGCGGGCTCCGTCTACTTTGAGACCCTCGCTGTGAGGAGGGGCCTGTGGTGCACAAGGAGGACGAGGGGTCCAGGTGGGCACACCTTGGCCTCAGGGAGCTACACACGGACACGCGCAGCTGTGCACACACGGAAGGGGCACGTGTGCTCTCCAGACGGCATCCTCCAGGAGAGCTCCACATCCAAGACTGGAGGGGGTTATCACCATTATCGTCACCTGCTGCCAGGTTCAAGTCTGGCCCTGAGCTGTACCTGCTCTGTGAGCGTCTGGGCCAGGCAGTCGCTGGTGCCCGTGTGCCACGTGCCACAGGGTCTGTAAGAGAAGCCTGATCACCAGTGCAGGGAGGCGAGTGACCGCTCAGTGGGGACCAGGAGAGAGAAACCTGGAGAGAGTAGGGCCCGGCTGTCTTCTTTCCTCCCCTCCTGCCCTCCTGAGACTCAGCAACCTCATCTGTAAAATGGGGACGTGGCCGCAGCCACCCCAGGGGGGAGCTCAGCTTGTGGAGTTAACACACAGGAGACGCTTTGAAGGAGCGCCTGGCGCAGGTGAGTGCCCTGTGTGCTGCTCCTAGGACTGTTTTCACAGGTGAGGACACCGAAGCCCAGGAGGGTAACCCAGCAGGGGCTCCTGCGACTGGAACTCCTTCCCTCTCCCAGAAACGGCTTCCAGCATGCTCTTGTGGCTGGCATGGAGCTGGGTGCTCAGCAATGGTGGAACTCACTAATAACATTCTGTTGAATATTCAGGGTTGGAAAGTAGCATCTTATTAGAACAACACTTGGGCCATCTGCAAGGGAGTGGCATCAGCTTGCCCTGGGCTAAAACCTTGGCCAGTATAGACTGGCTGGCCAGTTTTTCCAGGCCACACCGTGAAGCAGCGGAAACCCTGGTGCCATGTAATGGGAAAGGCCTCTTGTCTTTCCCATTAGCTGTGGAGTCCTCAGGTGCTGCAGAATCTTCCCATTTCTCACAGCATTCAGACTGAACACCTTCCCAGCACTGGACCGGCCCAAGCCTCCCTTCTCTTCACCTACAAGGGGCTTCTGGCCTCTGGTCCTTTGCACTCACTCTTCCCCCTGCATGGACACTGTTCCCTGCTCCAGAGTCCCCCCCCTTCCCCCCACCCCACTGCACTTCACTCTTTGCACATGCTGTTCCTCGCCCATGGGCATTGTTCCCTGCCCCAATGTCCTCCCTCTCTCTACCCAATTCTGCACCCTTCACAGCACACATCTGCTCCCCAGTTAGTTCTAGCTCATCCTTCAGATCTCAGCCAAAGGAGCATTTTCTCAGGGAAGCCCCCTGACCTTGGAGACAGGCCTCTCATTTCTTTGATGGTGCCTTCCTTTTCTTTCTTCTTCTTTTTTTTAACTTTTTATTTTATGTTGGAATAGAGCCAATGAACAATGTTGTGATAGTGCATAGCAAAGCGACTCAGCCATACATGTACATGTATCCATTCTCCCCAAAATGGTGCCTTCCTTTTCTTCACCGCTCCTCTGTGGCTTCTCCTTTGATACGTGCATATTTGTGTAATTAACCAGTCAAGGCTCTCAGCCAATGAGTGGCATGCGTCTCTGTTCCTATTCTACCTTCAGGCCTCCTGTGGCACCTGGGGGATGGGAGGCGCTGAACGAATGACCTTCCATTGTTTATGTCTCAACTTTCTCCCTATCACTTGCAAGGGGAAGCCGCCAGAGAAAGGAGCCCAACAGGACACTGAGGCACCCTGAGGAAATTTGAAGAAAGCTGCTTGATAAGATCTCTTTGGGGGCCCCCCTTCATGAGGACTACCCACATGGGGGCTTAGTCTTCACAATGCCAGACTTGTGTGTGGTCCGAGTTCCTTCCGTGCCCACTGCATGGCCCCTTTCCAGTCTGGGAATAGCTGGCACTGCCCCCAAGGGGGGGGCCAATCTCTGCCTTCTAATAGGAGAGTTTACTTATACTTAAAGTAATTTACTTTAATGAAGGATTTACTTCTGCCATTTGCCTATTTGTTTTCTCTGTGTCTTACATATATTTTTTTCCTCCATTGGTTTTGTGCGTTTGTGTGTGTTTAGTTGATTTTTTTTGTAGTGTACATTTTGATTCCCTTCTTTCTTTTACTTTTCTATATATTTTTAGTTATTTTTAAGTGGTTATCTTGGGGATTGCAATTAACAATTGTTTCAATTAAACACATTTTGTTTGAATAATATCAGCTTAGCATCAACAATATAGAAATACTCTGCTTATATACCTTTCCATCCTTTACCCTTTATATCATTATTGTCACAGATTACATCTTTATACATCATTTTCCCATTGACATTGATTTATAATTATTGCTTTATGTATTTGTCTTTTAAATCATTTAGGAAAAAAAAGAGGTGTTACAAACCTAAAAACAATAATATCAGCCTTTATATTTACCTATGTAGTCACCTTTGTCATTGTTCTTTATTTTTTCTAACTTTGAGTTAATGTCTAGGGTTTTTTCATTTCGGCATGAAGGACTCCCTTAGCATCTCTTATAGGGTAGTTCTACTGGTAATTCACTCCCTCAGCTTTTGTTAATCTGGAAATACCTTAATTTCTTTCATTTTTAAAAGATGGTTTTGCTGGATATAGAATTATTGGTTGACAGTTCTTTTCTTTCAGGACTTTAAATATGCCATACCACGTCTTCTGGCTTCCATGGTACTGATGGAAAAATCAGCTGTTAATCTTATTGAAAATCTCTTGTACATGATGAGTCTGTTCTCTCTTGTTGCAGTAAATATTCTCTATGTTTGGGCTCTGATAATTTACTATAATGTGTATTGGTGTGGATGTCTTATCCAACTTGGTATTTGTTGAGCATCTTGAATGTGTATATGCATGTGTTCCATCAGCTTTGGGAAATTTTTGGCCATTATTTCCTAAGAATTCTTTCTGTCCCTTTTTGTTCCTTTCTGTTCTCTTAGAATTCTATTATGCATATGTTGGTATTTTTGATGGTGTTCTACAAGTCCCTCAGGCTTATTAACTGTTCTCCATTCTTTTTTCTTTCTGTTCCATAGACTGGATAATTTCAGTTGCCTTATCTCCAGGTTCATCAGTCCTTTCTTCTGCCTGCTCAAATCTGCTGTTGAATACCTCTAGTGAATTTCATTTCCAGAATTTTGGTTTGATTCCTTTTTATAATTTTATCTCTTTATTTATATTCTCATTTTGCTCACATAGTTTTACTGATTTCCTTTAGTTCTTTTCCATGGTTTCCTTTAAGTGACTGAGCATATTTAAGACAGTTTATTTAATGTCTTTGACTAATATTTCCAATGTCTGGGCTTCCTCAGGGATGGTTTCTGTCAAATACTTACTTTCCTGTGAATGGACTATTCCTCTGTTTGGTTTGTAATTTTGTTGTTGTTGAGAGTTGGGCATTCTGAATATTATAATGTGTTTACTCTGGAAATTTGATTCCTCCACTCATTAAGGATTGCTGAGTTTATCTTGTTGAGGGCTGACCATCATTTAGTGACTTTTCTAAATACACACAAATATGTATGTACACACACATATATAAAGATAAATGAAACTAAATGGAAGTAAGGAAGTATGTTTCACTTGAAGTGGTAAAATGTTAATACCTATAGATCATAAGTTTACATCCTTACTTCCTTTTAGTTCTATTTAGCTTCCCTATTTAAAAAATTGTTGTTTTTGATATCAGATCATTTCTGTTTTAGTCATCAAGTATGATTTATAAGTTCTTTAGAGAGAAGTATAATCTATTGTATATATTTATATTTCTGCTCTTACTGTTTTTCTTTTTTACTTCTTCTTTGATCATTTTTTTGATGTTTGAAGTACTACCCTTAGTCTATCTTTAAGTTTAGGTCTGTTAATGACAAATTATTTTAGCTTTCTTTCATTTACAAATACCTTTATTTCCACTTTGTTCCTGAAGGATAGTTTCACTGAATATAGAAAATTACATTTGGGAGGAGTTACATCAGCATCATGGCATAGTAAGATGCTCACTTTGTCTCTCCCCCTTCAATCTATAGGCAGTAAAACATACATAACTCATAAGTCATAGGTGCCTCTGCCCAACACACCAGGATGCCAGAGAATTTCACACATCTGTACATCTAAAGGTGGGTGGATTGGAACACATAGAGGAAGTGGAATCAGGGAACAGTGGAGGTGGTACCTGCAATCCTGGTCCCCTGGCTATGGTTGCTGAACCACAGTCCTAAGGAACCCAGGAGGAGCAGGGGAGGTGGTTGCACAGGACTCTGGCCTCCTGGCTGCAGTAGCACTTGCAGCTTTGGTAACTGGGTAACAGCAGCAGTTGGGCCTGGGACCCTATCCCTTCAGCACCCCCACCCCCAGTGGTGGAACCTGTGAACCTGACAACACTTGACACAGCAGAGGCTCCTATGGCTCGGGCTACCCTCCCACGCTCCCTCTCCCCTCATGGAGGTGGAGCCTGCGACCCAGGAGATCATGGATGTGGTGGAAGAGCCTACTGTCTTGGTGCCCCAGGCAGTGACACCAGCAACGCTGGCAGTGGCAAGGCACCAATTACCCCAGAGCAACAAGCAGTGATGAAGGCTCTCCGTGACACCTCTGACCCAGATGGTGGAGAGCTGGAAAGTGCGACTCTCAGTTATAAGCAGAGGTGGCTCAGGTAAGAGAAACCAAAACCGTGTGCTACAGCACCACCTACTACAAAACAAAAGAAAGGCCTCTAATTTCTAACCTGTTGAATCCTTAGAATCAAGTTAAAAAAAAAGCTTTATCTAAAGAAGAAAGATGTTCACTACTTCAGATGTGCTGGCAGACAACTCACCAAGCACCACAAAGAACCACAGGAACACTATACAACAAAAAGAAATTGACAATTCTTCATAAATCAAACTTAAAGTCATGGAATACTGCGATAAAACTGTTAGAGAATTCAAAACAGCTGTCATGAAGCTGTCATAGTTGTCAATGAGCTACCAAAAAACCAGAAAGATAGCCCAATGAGCTCAGGAGTAAAATTAATTAACAGAAGGAATAGTTTACCAAAGACTCTGAAACTCTAAAAAAGAACAAAACAGAAATTCTGGAGCTGAAACTCTCAATAAGCAAGATGAAGAATATATTAGAAAGCACTAGAAACAGAGCAGACCTTATGGAAGAGATAATTAGCTGAGCTCAAAGATAGAAATCTAGAAATGATGCAAGCAGAAGAGGAAAGAGAATTAAGACCCCCCCCTAAAATGAGAAAATTCTACAAGTGCTATCAAACTCTTTTAGGAAGGGTAACATTATGGTAATGGACACCCCAGAAAGAGAGAGAGGGAGAGGGAAGGAGATAGTTTATTTAAAGAAATAATAGCTGAGGACTTCCCAAACCTGAGGAAGGAACTAGATATACAAGTCCATGAAGCTAAGAAAACACCTAATTACCTCAATGCAAAAAGACCTTCTCTAAGATATATTAAAAGTATCAAAAGTCAATTACAAAGAAAGAATTTTAAAGGCAGCCAGGGACCAAGGGATGGTGGCCTACAAAGGAACCCCCATTAGGTCATCAGCAGATTTCTCAGCAGAAACTTTACAGGCCAGGAGGAAGTGGAATGACATTCTCAAAATACTGAAAGATAAAAACTGTCGTCCAAGAATACTCTATCCAGCAAAGTTTTCCTTTAGATATGGAGGTGAAATAAAGGCTTGAGACAAACAGAAACTGAGGGAGTTCATCAACACTAGACTTGTCTTACAAGAAATGTTGAAAGGAACTCTTCTATGAGGGATGAAAAGGCAAAAGTACACAAAACTTTGAGTAAGGTGATAAATAGCATCAGAACATTGCAACTCTTTAGCAGAATAGGTTTTTTAAACACTTTATTATAGCATAAAAACTAAAGGGAAAAAAAAGCAGAAAAAATAACTATAGCTATTTCAATTTTGTAACAAACTCACAACGTAAAAAGGAATAATTTGAGACAAAAAAGGAGGGGAAGAGGAAAATGATGAAACCCATATAGATGAATGAACATAAGATGTTATCAGCAGAATCCAAAACAATTAAGAAAATGGCAATAGGTACATACATATTGACAAGTACCTTAAATGTAAACATATTAAATGCTCCAAACAAAAGATATAGACTGGCTGAACGGATACAAAGATAAGACCTGTATATATGCTGTCTATAAGAGACCCACTTCACACCTAGGGACACATAAAGACTGAAAGTGAGGGGATGGAAAAATGTATTCCATGCAAATGGAAATCGAAAGAAAGCTGGAGTAGCAATACTCATATCAGACAAAATAGACTTTAAAATAAAGACTGTTACAAGAGACAAAGGAGGACACTACATAATGATCAAGGGATCAATCCATCAAGAGGAACATAAAACAATTGTACATATATATGCATCCAACATAGGAGCACCTCAATATATAAGGCAAATACTAACAGCCATAAAGGGAGAAATAGACAGTAACACAAAAATAGTGGGGGACTTTAACACCCCACTTTCATCAAGGACAGATCATCCAGACAGAAAATCAATAAGGAAACACAGGCCTTAAATGACACATTAGACCAGATGGACTTAATTGATATTTATAGAGCATTCTATAGATAGATTACTAACAAAATTCTGAAGATTCCTTTATTTATATTTGTCTATTTTTCATTGAAGTGTAGTTGATTTACAATGTTTTGTTAGCTTCAGGTGTACAGCAAAGTGATTCAGTTATACATACATATACATCTATTCTTTTTCAGATGCTTTTCCCTTATAGGTTATTACCAAATATCAAGTATAGTTCCCTGTGCTATACAGTAGGTCCTTGTTGGTTATCTATTTTATATATAGTAGTGTGTATATGTTAATGCTAAATTCCCAATTTATCCCTCCCCCCTTTCCCCTGTGGTAAGCATAAGTTTATTTTCTATGTCGTGAGTCTGTTTCTGTTTTGTATATAAGTTCATTTGTATCATATTTTTTTTAAGATTCCACATATAAGCAATAGCATATTCTAGCATATTTGTCTTTCTCTGTCTGGCTTACTTCACTTAGTATGATAATCTCTAGGTCCATCCATGTTTCTGCAAATGGCATTATTTCATTCTTTTTTATGGCTAATATCCCACTATATATATATATACCACAACCTCTTTATCCATTCATCTGTTGATGGAAGTTAGGTTGCTTCCATGTCTTGGCTATTGTAAACAGTGCTACTAAGAATATTTGGATGCATGTATCTTTTTGAATGAGAGTTTTCTCCAGATATATGCCCAGGAGTGGGATTGTAGGATCATATGGAAACTATTTTTAGTTTTTTAAGGAACCTCCATACTGTTCTCCATAGTGGCTGTACCAATTTACATTCCTACCAACAGTGTAGGAGGGTTCCTTTTTGAAGGTTCATATTTTTAAAAAATTTGAGAAAATTCTCAGCCACTTTCTTTTCAAAAATTGTGTCTCCTCCATTCTGTCTGTTCTCTCCCCTGGAACTTCTGTTCAGCGGATGTTGGACCTTCACATTCTCTACCCCACGTTTCTTAACCTCTTTGTCATACTTGCCATCTTTTGATCTTCGTTCTTACTTTCTCCAGTTTACTACTTTTCTCTTCAAATATATCTAGTTTGCTATTGAACCTGTCTTTTTGGATTTTTGATTTGAATTAATATATTTTTCATTTCAGGAAGTTCTATTTGCATACCTTTCAAAATTCTATACTTTAAAAGAATTATATCATCTCCATATTTTTGAGTCCTGTGTAGATATAAAGACTTTATCCTATCTAATTAGCTGGATCTAAAAACCTCTTAACCCACTAATCCGACAGTCACTGCATCAGCTTATATACTTCAGGGTGCAGTTTTTTAGTTCTCCTTTTGTTTCTGAGATGTAAAGATTTTCATTTATTTCTTATGAGCCCAGCTATGCATTTAAAAATTGTTATACTTAATCTAATATTTCTTGATTTTTGTATTAGAAGGGTTTTGGGATTATTCTAGTCCACCATCTTATAGGACCTGGAAATCAGTGTATTCTGTTCATGTGTGGAGACTGAGTGGGGAAGTGGCTTGGTCAAGATCAACAAGCAAGACAGCGGTAGAGCTTGAAAAAGAACTTGTTATCTCCTAGCATATAATACATAAAACGATGTTTCACTTTTTCGATCATTGAGACTCAAAGACTTAGTTTCCTGAGAGTGAGTAACTGGGCCCATCTCTTTAAACTTTTGTGGTTTATAATATATTATCCATCCATCCCTCCATCTATCCAGCCCTTCCTTCCACAAGCTGTGGCATGCTGGCCACGTGCCTGACTGTGGCAGAAAGGAGGCACTGTCTCTCTACTAAAGGAGCTCACGGCCTGGTAGTGGAGAGAGAGAGAGTAGTAAGCAGAGTCCAGGACCAGACAAGAAAGGCTCTGATGCGTAAGCCCAAGGGAGTGCTGAGCACCAGGGGAGACCCAGGATCAGGAGACGGTTGCGAAAGGTGGTCATGACTAAGTAAGGTCAGACCTGGAGTGTGAGTCTGAATTGTTCAGGCACAGGAGAGGTGGGGAGAGTTTTCTCACCTGAGCCTGGGGACTGCACAACCCTGAGTGAGGATGGACCTCCAGGTGTGGATGGGGAGTGAGAGTAGAGAAGATCAGGGAGGCCATCGGAGGCCATCAGAAGACTCTAGATTTTATCTGAGGCCCAGAGGACCCACTGAAGGATGTGAAGGGAGTGGAGAGGGTGACTGAAGGGAAGGCCAGTGAGCTGTTGGGTCTGGGACGGGGACCCGTTGGGGGCAGGGTCAAGTGGGGGGGCATGCTGGGGGCAGAGCAATAGTACCAGTGGAGGCAGGCAAGGCAGGGCAGGGGAGGGCAAGGCAGGGCAGGGCAAGGCAGGGGATGGCAGGGCAGGGAAGGGCAGGGCTGGGAGGGGAAGAGAGGGACGTGGCCCCGGAGACTGCGGGTTTGTGCCTGAGCGCTCTCTCCACCACAGTGCCCGGGTGCCCTGCTCTTTTCGCCAAGCATCTCCACACTGTTGGCCGGTCACATGGCTGGTTTCCCACCTTGTCTGCACTGTCCTCCCAGCTCTCCTCACCAGGCTGGGAGGAGGGCACGTGACTGTCTTCCTTAACCTTCGTGGAACCTCCCTGCCAGGATCCAGAGAGGGGTTATGGTGGGGCTTTCCAGTGCTTTTCCCAGGGAACACAGAACAAGCCTTCGAGCCGCGCTTAAGTCAGTACCATGGCTGACACGCCTATGCCGGCAGGGCTACCAGTGGCCTGCTCCCTCGGCCGCCTTCTGTCCCCATTTCCTGGCTGCCCAGGCTCAGCACTCTCTTCTGTGGGAGAGAGGCCTGTTTTTCTTTCACCTGGGTGTCTGAAATTATGGCCTCTCCAAGTGGGCAAGACACAACATGATGGGTGCTCTCACTGGCCATGCAGTTAGGGACCGGCCATCACCCCGTGGCTGGGTTGGGGAGCCCTTCTGCTGGCCCATCAAGGGGACTGAGAGACGCTTCAGGGATGTGGAATCATCTACAATGAAAACAGATAAATCAAATGATGTTTATGCTTGTGCTCATTTAAGCTCCAAAGATGAATTGCTTAAAAAGCAGCCACATACATGGACATATATACACAACCAAACGTAAGGTACATAGCTAGTGGGAAGCAGCCGCATAGCACAGGGAGATCAGCTCGGTGCTTTGTGACCACTTAGAGGGGTGGGATAGGGAGGGTGGGAGGGAGGGAGACGCAAGAGGGAAGAGATATGGGAACATATGTATATGTATAACTGATTCACTTTGTTGTAAAGCAGAAACTGACACACCATTGTAAAGCAATTGTACTCCAATAAAGATGTTAAAGAAAAAAGAAATATATGAAAATACTCCAACAAAAGGAACCTGCTTCACAGTGATTGATTTGTAGATATTTACATTTGCAATAGTTGCCAATATATGTTTAAAGTCTTAATCCTTGGAATATCAAAGGATGTACAGGAAGAGCTATTCAGTTTCCCCCTTCATGTTGTGGTAACAACAGACTCTTTCTACGTGGCTCACTTTCTGGAAGCAGTTGTAAGCAAACCCATAAAATTTAATAGTTTGTTCTATTTTTTATTTATTTATTTATTTTTGAGGTACGCGGGCCTCTCACTGCTGTGGCCTCTCCCGTTGCAGAGCACAGGCTCTGGACGCGCAGGCTCAGTGGCCATGGCTCACAGGCCCAGCCGCTCCGCGGCATGTGGGATCCTCCCGGACTGGGGCATGAACCCATGTCCCCTGCATCGGCAGGCGGACTCTCAACCACTGTGCCACCAGGGAAGCCCTGTTCTATTTTTTAATCCTGTAAATTAATTCACGGGTCATACACATTTTATGACAAACTACCACTGAGATTCAAAAATTTTGTAATGTGGCAACTTCTTAGATGTACAGTCTTCTAAACTGTCATTAAAATCTGGTTGACTTTTTATGTCTTAAAAAAAAAAAGCAGCCACATAAATCTTGGAAGAGGAAGAGTCAAGATTAATTGAAATAGTAAATCAAATTATGGGCGTGCGGGAGAATGCATTTCGAGTGCATTAGTCACCTGCTTACCAAAGCAGCACTGTTTAGGATGCTGACTTACAAATGGAAAGGGGGATACTGGGGCATCAGGTTGCTTCAGTGTGCTACCAAATTAGAAGATTCCTATGAGAAAGAGTCATTCTTTGGCATTTGTCTAAGTGTAGAATCAGCTGAGTTCCTGTTTTTCCCAGTTCTCTTAATCTGAAGCTATGGGAGCTGTGCTCTGGCCAGCTGGACACGCAGGCCAATAGCAAATGCAGGACTCCCCAAAATATCATTTCACCGAGATGAGTCCACAGAAGGCCCCAGTGATAGATGGGTGTTTACATCTGAACCCCTTCCTGTGCCAGTGTTCCCTGCCGTATATTTTCTCCTTAGGAAAGACCTTTTAACATGCTTAATTTTTAATTTATCGCCTGTTCAATCTCACTGGAAGGTAAACTCCCTGAGGGCCAAGAGTTTGTCTGTTTCATGCCCTGCCGGGCACTTTCCCTAGATAGGCCTGGCGCATCACAGATAGTGCCTGAGCGTTTGTTGACTGACTGACGGAGCACAGCCCCTGCTGTGAGGACCTGCCCTGTCCATCGCTGCCCTGGCCATCGCTGCCCTGGCCTCAGCACACTCTGCTCTCACTGCAGAGGCCGCTTGCCTGGGTTGGGCCAGTTTACAATGTCACTCCATAGGGATTAAGGGATACGCCTGGCTGGGGGCATTCACATAGGCAGGGAAGAGAATAGAAGAGAAGCCAGAAAAGAGGAGGCCTGGGTCCACTGATCTTCCCATTTCTCCATCGGGGCAGGTTCCAAGGCCAGGTGCTGTTGTGTTTCAGTGGAGGGAGCCCTGCCCTGCCGATGTCCCTCCCGTAGGGCAAGCGTGAGAGCAGCCTTCTCCGTGGGTGTGAGCAGACACGCTTGGCACCACCACCGCGTGGTCTGGGCTGGGCTGCTAGCTGTTGACAGGAGCTGTCTGGGAATACCACCACCTGGAAACTGCAGCCTGGCAGGAAGCTGAGCGGGGCTAATCCCCTCCCACAGGGATCTGGGTACCTGGTGCCCCCTGGCTCACTGCCCAGGGTCACCTTTGGAAAATCCTGCTTGTTGCCCCGTGTTTTGTGGTGAGGAACCGAGGCGCAGAGAGCAGCACACTTTGCTCGAGGTTGTGTAACTTCAAGTGGCAGATGTGCGGCCAGATTTGACACCCAAGACTGTTGCCGTCTGACTGAGCCATCCTGCCCAGACTCCTCCAAGCTGCTCAGCAATCTTGGGAGAAACGCGATGTCACCACTGGGTTACCTCTGGGGGCTCTCGGGTCTGTGGTCTGGACACATGTGCTGTGGGGGAGGGAGAAATGTCAGTGTCTGCCCGGGGCCTGGGGTTCTTCCTGCCCCCTCTCATTTGCTCCTGGTGGCTGTACAGCTGAGGCTCAGCCACTTGCCTGGGTTCACGCAGCGAGAGGTGGTGGGCCAGGGTCGATCTCAGGCCCCTGCCCTGAGAGGCGTCTGCTTTGCACTTGCGCTGTCCTGTGGCAGGATGCTGCGGCTTCTGCAGGTTTTCATGTCACTTGAGCTCCTGCACGGTGATGCCTCGTGAGCACCGGCAGGGCCACGTTTTCCTCTGCCTCCACCCACTGAGCAGTGTCCAGGCGAGGCTGCCACATGCAGCCTGCTGTCCAGATGTGACTGACCTTTTGTAGTTTGGGGCTGACGTCTCAGCTTTGACACCACTGGGAACTAGGCCCTCCAGCGCAGCAACAGGCTCATGGACCAGCTTCTCCACTGAAGAAGCCAGAGGGGCTAAACATTAACGGAGTGAGGCACAGGGACCAGCAGTGCCCACATGAATGCATGGCACACACGCGGGGGTCATACGCACACACGTCAACACAAGGACGTATGCGTGCCCTGTGATTAAATACATGCTTAGATTCACGCATGCCGGGTGCCTGTGTCTGTGCATGTAGACACACACACACACACACACACACGCACACACACACAGCCAAACCGGCATGCACAGAAGGAGCATTGTGTGGAGATGATCTCGTTTGGTTCCTATATCTGTTGACTTTTGATTCCTTCCCTTTGGAAATGCATCAGACCTTAATGCATGATTGAGCAAAATGCGGCTGGACTCCAGTCCTGAGAATCGCGTTGGCCTTGGTCAGGGTTACCCACGTCCAGGGAGTTAAGCTGCTCAGGCCCCGGGCCACCAGTCCACTCTGCAGTGTGGGTCCATGCTTCTGCCTGGGGCCTGCCGCGAGCCCCTCCCCCTTCTCCCCCAGGCGCAGCCCTGGTGGGTCCCGCGGCCGCCTCCCCTGTGCCGCCACGTGGGGTTCCCACTGTGCACACTCTTCAGAGAAGGGGCCGTGCTCCCCATGGGTTGGTTTCCTGGCTCTGTTGCCCCTGGGTAAGCCCCTGGGCACTCTGCCACAGTTTAATTTATTCTAAGAAGCAAATCATGACACCACGTCCGTGGAGTCATGGTGAGGAATAAACGGAAGTCCTTTTGTAGAGAATCATAAATCCTCTGAGCTTTATGAGAGGCGGCAGGTCCCAGGAAGGGACTGCTCTTCTGAGGAGGCTGTTTCCCTTTCCCTTCATCGTGATCCCTCCTGTCCCCTCTGTGCCCCACGCCGGGCCTGGGAGGGTGGCCTCTGCACACACCCCGGGCGCCCTTGCCTGTTGGCTTCCAGGTGGGTTTGGCCATCGAGGGACCCAGACAGGCGTGATGGTGCGAGGAGGGAGGGTAGGGGTATCTCTTCCCCATCTCCTCCTGCCGGCCCCGCTCTGGTGCTTCCTGCCTCCCCCTCCCCCTGCCCCGAGGGCCAAAATGCCGCGCCGCCCACCCCCACCCCGCCGTGGTGGCCTCCGGGGGCGTGTCCTGTGCGTCCTCAGGCCCACAGATGGGAGGAGCTTGCTCCCGCTGGGATGGGGAGAGCGGAGCCCCGGCGGCGGTCGGGGCTGGAACGATGAGGTTCGAGGCGCAGGGGCTGTAGCGGGACGGGAGGTCAGAAGGAGGAACCAGTCCTGGGACGTGGCGCTATTGTACTTCTTTGCATGGGGTGGGCTGGTGTGAGCAGCTGAGCGGCTGCCCAGCTCTTGCTGGGGATCGTACAGGGTTCTGGACGGGGCCACGGGGCAGCAGGTGGTGAGAAGTGGAGAAGCCATACCCCTGCTGGGCCACCTTGCCCGAGGGGAGTCCAGTCCTGTATGGAGACCTGGGAGCTGACCCCTTCTCTGCAGGGGTCTTCCCATGGCCTCTCCTGCTTTGACAGGTCCTGACCAAGCCCTGCTCTCCGGGCAGCCTGCCACAGGGATGGCGCGCCCCTCTCTCCCAATACCCAGCCCCACCCATCCCAAAGCCATCGCGGGGCTTTGCCTGTCCTCACATGCTGGAAACATCCAAGGCTCCTTACCAAGAGGTTTTCCAGCCCAGTGGTAACAACAAACAAGCAAATAAGACCTGTGGGCATGGGAAATAAGATGGACCAGTGTGAGGGGCTCCACACACAGAGCACACACCATAGGGCCTGTCCAGGGGCTTCCTTCTGGCCAAAGGAAAGAGGAAGAGTGACTGGAATTTGTTTCCCCGCAAGGCTAAGGCTCCTTTGGCCTCCATATGTTTCCCCTTCATCTTGGCACGAGGTTTTTTTTTGCAGGCTGTTATAACTGAGGCCAAGGCTGGGGGAGGCCCCCAGGTCAGGTGAGGCCCTGGCACGGACAGCGCTATGTGCCCAGGGCCGGAGCCCCTGTCTTGAGACCTCCTTGCTGCACCAACAGCGAGGCCTCTGCCGTCTCCCTTCTTCACGAGGCGTGTTGTGTGACAAGGGTGGGAGAGACAAAGGAGCTGAACTCAATTCAGAGATTATAAAAATGTCGCGATGGGAGATTACATTTCTGCTTTTAAATCCTTAAACAAAACGGACCTCTTTGAAAAACGGGACCCCGGTCCGTCCCTATGGTGCCAGCAGGCCTCAGCGACATAGGGGGGCTGGACTGAAGTCTGCCTCCGGGGTGGGGGGCCCTTGGTGCCAGCCACAGTGTCCCAGGAGTCAAAGCCAAGCAGGTGCCTCTGTGTGTCTCTGTGGACGGCACCCGTGCCATCACCTCCCACGAGGGATGCAGCTGCATTCCTGGGACAGGCCTTAGGCTGCCCAGTTCACAGAGCCCCAGACAGCGCTGCAGCGGACAGCAGGCCTGCGGGAAGAGGCAGGAGCAGAGAGCCTTAGGGGTCCCCCTGCTGGCACCCCGAACCGCCACACCCACTTTATCCAGATCCGTGCTGCTCATTCCCGTTTCATATGTGGTGCTTCCTTTTAAATCTTCATATGGAGAAGAAGTCCGCCGCTGAAAGCGCCCAGAGCACTGCGGGCCCCACGGGCAGGCTGCCAGCCAATCCCCAGTTGAGCCACGTGAGCATCACTTCTCCCCGTGCCTCCGGGCACCATTCGGGCACCAGAACAGGCAGCACCACATTTGGGGCGGAAGGCCGGTGCCCTTGGTTGACCCACATTGGCCTGCTCTGCCCTCATCCTCTTCCCCTTCCCCCTTCCTCTCTGCTGGGCCCAGTGGAATGGGCTGCCTGGGGACATGGGAGGGCCACTCGTGGGGCAGGCACGACACGTGGGGTTGGATGCCACGGGGTGGATTCAAAGACTGTAGAGAGCCTTTTGTGGGAGTACCGTTGAGGCTCCCTCTGTGGATAAATGTGGAAAAGTTGCTTCACGAGTTTGATAATCAGGTCAGAGTCATCTTTCTGTGTAGCCAAAACTGTCTGCATCCACAGCTTACTATAAAATCTAGGTATCGGGAGGCAGGCCGTTTCATATTTGCGGATATTTCTGTATCACCTTGTGGCAACCTCATAAATACTGTTGAAGGATGGCAGCTGGACTGAAAACTTCTTCGCATCATGGTAAATGGTCCTTCCCTGACAAGCATGAGACAGCAGAGGGTGGAGTGTCTGTGCGGTCAGAGCGGGGCTCAGCCGCTTACTTCTGAGGGAGGGGCCTCAGAGCTGGTGGGGATGGATGCTCCCTGGGGTGGAGGTGCTGGGGCCCTGGGAGCCGGGTGAGAGCTAGCTTGGAGTTCAACTGGTGCCTGCCTGATCCTTGGGTCCCGGTGTTCTCTGAGAGTTTGCCCAGGGAGTGGGGAGCCCAGCTGCAGCCAGGACCCTGCAGGGTACGTCTCCCCAGGACACTGGGCTGCGTGCACCCTCCATTGCCTGAACGTGGAGCTGTGAGGCTGAGCCACGGCCATAAGCTTTTGCAGCTGTGGCCGCCTGCACTTTCCTGCTAAAGTTGCTGGAGGAATAGAGGAGGAGATTGCTGCACACTTAGACAGTGACTGGTGAGTAGGAACAGCTCACCACGGTCACCAGCTGCTGCTGCTCTGCTGCCAGTGGTCAGCGAGTGGACCCTGCTGTGCTCTCCTGATGTCCTCTGGGCCTCACAGTTGTCCTGGAGGGTCTGGCTCACTTAACTCCATCCTTGGGCCCATCCTTGCCTCCCTGTCGTCGGGCGTCCTGACCACTCTGTGCAGGCTTAGTCGGGGTGGGGCCTGGCGGTGAATGGAATGGGCTGGAGCTCCACATTCGTGAGTTCATCTAATTTCACTAGCACCTGTGAAGTGGGCTCTCTTATCCCTTTCCACTTGAGGATCAGAGAGATGAAGTAGCTTGTCAAAGTCACAGAATTTGAGTGGGTTTCCTAGTTTTCCTCGAAAGCTGTACATTTACCACATTTTGTTGTGCTGTACCGTGTTGCACTGTATGGCCTCCTGTGTGCACGGTATGAGTTAGGACCTTTTTGAATTGGTGTGACCTGAGGACCCATTTCTGTGCCTGTCCAGGTAACCTACTGGCGACCTTCTGGGCTGCTGGATGTGGAATGAAAGACAACGTTTGGGGGCACAATAAGCACGGCATGGTGTTTTGGGCGATGGAGACTGATTTTCGGGGTCTCTGAGGGGCCAGGTCCTGCCGTCTCTGGCTCGTATTTGCCTGGAGGGAATGAGCCCTGGTGATTATGAGAAAAGAAAGTGACTTTGTCACTGTTAACCTGGCCACATCCTGCTGGGCTGTCCTTCTCTGTTAGTAGAATCCAGTAGCTTTTCCGGGAGATGGAGTAGATTAACGTCTCTGGGCTTGGGGACACACACGCATCTGGATTAGCCTGGGCAGTGTTTGCAAGCAGCTGAAGGTGGCAATGGTTTGTGGGGTGCTCTCTCAGTCACTGCCCAGTGAGGGAAAACCAGATCCCGCTGTCCCCTCCAAGGGAAGGCTTGGGTCCTCCAGTGGAAGGCAGCTCGGCTCTCTGGCACACCCCTCTGCAGACCTCGGCACCCTTCACCCGCCTCTTTCCTGCCCAGCCCTCTTTGCCTGTGGCACAGGCATTCATCTCTGTCTTCAAAATGGATTCTAGACCCAGCTGCATCCGCTTCCCTACCATTGGCCTGGCCCAGGGTCCTACTTGAGCCTTGCTCCTGCCTCCCGCCTGTCTGTGGGGAGGCCCTTGGAGCTTCCGACACGCCCTGCCCTCCAGGGGCTCCCTAAGGCACCACTGGATCTGCTCTTGGTTGTCTGCCCCCCTGTCTCCTGCTGTCACCCCAGCCCTTCTCCTGTGTCCCTCACATGCAGGCACATGCCCCCTGTCCTGGGGTCACTGCTCCCTTTCCTGCCCTCCTGCGGCGGAAGGCTTTCACACTCTCTCACGCTCCTGTTCAGTCCCCTGTGCAACGTCACCTTGTCAAAGCTCTTATGCACACCCCTGCGTTGTTTATTACCACCAGGCAGGAGATGATTCACTTCCTTGTTTACCATCTGTCTTTCCAGTCAGCCCGCCTGCTCTGCCCACCGGGACGTCCCTCCCACCTGGGTAGGCAGGGACCTGGCTTGTGCTTGGGAACACTGCTGTTGGAGGAGCACGGACAGGAACCCACGAGAAGAGACAGGGAGCCCAGGAGACCCTGGATGGGCGCATCTCTCATGAGGGCAGAGTCTCTGGTTCTGGGCCCTGCACTGGACAGAGAGATGGACACACAGGAAGTGGGACAGCTCATCAGCCTGGGGTAACCCTTCCATTTACTGGCAGACCACTCTGGGTCTGCCCTCCACAGGCCCTGGACATGCACTTTCACCCTGAGGGGTCAGGATGGTGCTGGGCTCAGAGAGACACAGGTCCTGCTGGGGATCTCCTCTCCACCACCTGCTCCCCTTGGTCAGGCCCTGGTGGAGGGGACCACAGGGAAGGTGGGGCAACTCCCTGCACTCCCAGGCTCACCCCCTCCTGGCTGGGGCCTCCTGGCATCTCATTTACTTATTCAGTAAATGCTCACTGATAACATGGGGCCAGAGGCTGGGCATACAAATGTGGAAAAGACCCACTGTTGTCAGGAAGCGTGAACAAAGCCAGGAGGGAGAGCTGTTCCCTCCTCAGCGCTCCACACTGGGTCCCAGTCCAAGCTGAGGCTCATGTGAAAACGAGTGCCCTGCATGTGAGTGAACTCATCCTTTCCCTGAGGGCACTGCCCAAAGGCAGAGTCAGTGCGCATTTTATTGCAGAAAACGATCCTCAGGAGGCAAGCTGTTGGGGTGATGCTTGGATAGTGGTTTTATTTTATTTTATATTTTATTTTATTTTATTTTACTTTATTTATTTTTACATCTTTATTGGAGTATAATTGCTTTACAATGGTGTGTTAGTTTTCTGCTTTACAGCAAAGTGAATCAGCCATACATATACATACGTTCCCATATCTCTTCCCTCCCGTGTCTCCCTCCCTCCCACCTCCTCCATGCCACCCCTCCAGGTGGTCACAAAGCACTGAGCTGATCTCCCTGTGCCATGCTGCTGCTTCCCACTAGCTATCTACCCCACGCCTGGTAGTGTCTATATGTCCATGCCTCTCCCTCGCTCTGTCACAGCTCACCCTTCCCCCTCCCCATATCCCCAAGTCCATTCTCTAGTAGGTCTGTGTCTTTATTCCTGTCTTACCCCTAGGTTCTTCATGATGTTTTTAGCTATGGTGACGTAACGGACACCTCCGAAATGTAACTCAAAATAACAACAATCAGCTTATTATTATCAATGACGGTTCTTGGAGTTGAATGGGCTCAGCTCAGTGGGTCTCACTCTTAGAGTCCCTCATGTGTTTACAGTCAGATGGTGTATGGTCATTAATTGTATGTGTCACCTTTGCAAGGGTATAGTGCCCAGATGCTTGATTAAACTCAAGTCTAGATGTGTCTTTGCAGGTATTTTTTTAGATGTGATTGGCATTTAAATCAGTAGACATTGACTAAAGCAGAAGACCCTCCATAATGTGGGTGGGCCTCATCCAAGCAGTTGAAGACCTTAAGAGAAAACGCAGAGGTTGCCTGGAAGAAGGAATTTTGCCTCCAGACTGCCGTTGGGCTCAAGACTGCAATGGCAACTCTTCCCTTGGTCTCTGGCCTGCCTCGACTGCCCTGCAGATTTTGGACTTGCTAACTTCCACAATCTTGAGAACCAATTTCTAAAAATAAATCTCTCTCTCTCTGCATGCACACTCTGGAGAACCCTAGCACATGGTGTCACCTCGAAGGCTTCCTCTTGCGTGTGTGGTGTTTGGGGTGGACTGTTGGCTGGGCCCTTGGCTGGGCTGCCAACCAGACACCCACACGTGGCCGGGGCTTTCTTACAACATGGCGCCTGGGCTCTAATAGGGAAGGTCCCAAAAGAGCCAGGTAGGAACTCTCACCTTTTATGGCCCAGTCTTGGAAATCACATGGCGCCTTCCCCCATAGTCACAGCCCCACTGAATTCAAGGGAAGGGAACCTAGAGCCCCTCTCGTTGGGAGGCGTGTCAGTGGCACACTGTGAAGAGACCCCATGAGATGGGAGATCTTGCCGCTTCCAGGTTAGAAGATCTGGTCGGCCTCTTTGGAGGAGGAGAGAGGAGTGGAGATGCACATGGCAGCATGAGGCGTGAAGGAGTCCCCTCACCTGGAACACAGGCCCTGCGCCTGTCTGGCCTGCAGTGTGGGTCTGGGGACAAGCCCTCTGGATTCCATCAGAGTCTCTGACTTCAGAGAGATGGGTTTGGAAGGAAGGAAGGAGGGGGTTCCTAGAGAGCCGGGACTGGAGATGAGAGAGGGAGCTGGGGGTGGAGCCCGGTATCCCCCGAGGGAGCATGGGGCTGGGGCAGCTCAGGGGGTGCGGGGGGGCGGCCCACGGAGGGCATCATGCAGGGGACTGGTGGTCAGATGGGCTCTGAGGGGTGGCGACGGGGGATGAAGAGGCAAAGGGTGCATAGAAACTGTCCACCGGGGTGGGCTTTCCGGGCAGGATGGACGGAAGGGTGGGCCTACTGCTCTCCAGCCCCATTCAAGGCAGCGGGTGTCTCCCAGGGCCCGGGGTGCTCTGACACCTCATCCCCACCCCCCAGGCGCAGAGCAGGGCTACCACAGCTCCCGCACACGCTCCCGCACACACGCAAACTCACCCACTCACTTGCTTTTGCCCACCCATTCTCACACTCCCATACTCCCTTTCACACACTAGCAACACACTCACTCATCCTCTCGCACACACACACACACACGAACAGTATCGCCCACACTCACACTCTCACAATACCTGCACTCTGTCTCTCTCTCTTTCACACACACTCTCTCGCCCTCCCCCACCCTCCAGCTCCCCGAGGACAAAGGGCCACCTAACCCTCTGTCTCCTCATGTGCAGGGTGCAGCCTGAGAGTGTCTTTTATTTTTCCCCAGACTTTTTAGAGAGAGTCTTCTCAAGTGCACAGAAGTGGAAAAGGCAGATTACAGTGGACATCTGTCTACCCACCACCTGGCTTCAACAACTGTGAACATTCTGTCACATTTGCCTGACAATATTAAATCTTATTTTTGCCAGAGCGTTTGAAAGTTTATCTCGAATCCCCTAACCCTGAAATTTCTCTCTTCTCTTTCCCTCTTTCTCACATCATTATGGATTCAGATTTTTATTTATTCTCTCTTTTATAATAAATTAAATTACATATACATATTAATTTATATTATATAGTTTATATTATAAATGAGAATCATTATTCTTTCCGAGGCTCACATTACCCCAAATCTGTCCAGCAGAAGCCCCTTCAAGTTGCCTTCTGAGTCTCTTTTTTTTTCTTCTTCTTCTGAGTCCTGTTGACCCACATGTTTCCTTGGTTTTGGTCTAACGAAATGTCCCAGGGTCATCCTGTCCTTTCCCTGGCTTGGCCTTAGAACGAGTCATTTCTCCAAGGAGCCCTGGTTTCTTCTGGTGAGGGGATTTGAGAAACCACAGACTGTACTCTGAGTGTGGTCATTCCTCCTGGGGTATCAGTTTCTAGGCCCTTTCAGTGGATAGAGGTAGGAAAATTATTCTTAAAATCACAAATTCTTATTAATATTTTGAATTTCAATTTCACATCACAGGGTTTTTTGTTTACCTTCTCTTATTTTTTATTTGCATCTCATGTCTCTTTACAGTGAAAGATTTGATTTCTAATTCTATTAACACTAATGTCTCCCTCGATTTCAAACTCAGTCTTGGCCTCTCTTTGCCCACAACCCACACTCTTCATTGCCTGCCCACTGCTCACTCTGCCACCGGGGCCTCTAGTAAGCCTGGCTTTGTGGAGACACCATGTCCCCAGCACCCAGCAGCCTTGCTGCCTTCACAGTCAAGCCCAGGGGTATTTTTTTTTTCTTTTTTTTTTTTTGGTGGTACGCGGGCCTTTCACTGTTGGAGCCCCTCCCCTCTGCATCGCGTGTCCCAGGCCTCCCTCCAGACTACAGGCTGAGTGCTCGTCTGCCCAAATTTCACTCCACGGTGACACACAGAGCTCTCTCCTCGTCTCACGATTTTCACTTTGGATACCAGTGCTCATCAGCAATTAGGGAGCTTCCTCGCTCTTTTAGTTAGCTGCATCGTATTCCATGCCTGAATATATCAAAATATATTTAATCAGTGCCTTGTTGATGGACAGTGAGGTGTTCAAACGTATCGCAACCACTGACAATATTGCGGTGCGTGTCCTTGTACAAATGCCACTTCCCATGAGCAACTCTGTGGCTGCAGGACAATTTCTGTGCAGTTTCACTATGACAGATGCTGCCGGAGTGTCTTCCGCAGACGTGGGCCAGCCCCACACCCGTCCACCAACATGCGAGAGTGCACATCACCCCACAACTTGCCAGCAAGGAACCTTAACAGGCATCGGGCTCCTGGAAATGGTAGCTCGTTGTACTTTTAATTGTATTTCTCTCATTATGAGCAAGGAGTGAAGTTGAACTTCTTTTTTTTTTTTTTTTTTTCGGTTTGACAGCTATTTGTTTCTGCTTTCCTGTAAAGCTTTTTTCTGTCTCCTCAGCCTTTGCCCGTTTTCCTGTGGGTTATTGTAGGAACTCTTCTATTAAGGACATGAGTACTTTAGGTGAAAATATTTACCATAGTTTGTATTTGCCTCTTGACTTTGCTTATATGTTTCTAGTTTCCCATGTGGAACTTCTTTTTGCAGAAGGAAAGCTTTTATTTATTTTTTAAATTGAAGTGGAGTTGATTTACCATGTTGTGTTAGTTTCAGGTGTACAGCACAGTGATTCAGTTATACATATATATATATATATATTCTTTTTCAGACTCTTTTCCCTTATAGGTTATTACAAAATACTGAGTGGAGTTCCCTGTGCTATACAGTAGGCCCTTGTTGGTTATCTATTTTATATATGGTAGTGTACATATGTTAATCCCAAATCCCTAATTTATCCCCCCCCTTCCCCATTGGTAACCATA
This sequence comes from Monodon monoceros, assembly GCF_005190385.1. Lineage (NCBI taxonomy): Eukaryota > Metazoa > Chordata > Mammalia > Artiodactyla > Monodontidae > Monodon > Monodon monoceros. Next base: position 110,203,696 of record NW_021703772.1, on the reverse strand, counting down.
AGTTTGTTTTCTGTGTCTGTGGGTCTATTTCTGTTTTGTAAGTATATTCATTTGTATCTTTTTTTTTTTTAGATTCCACATTATAAGCGATATCATATGATATTTGTCTTTCTCTGTCTGACTTACTTCACTTAGTATGATAATCTCTAGGTCCATCCATGTTGCTGCAAATGACATTATTTCATTCTTTTTAATGGCTGAGTAATATTCCATTGTGTATATGTGCCACCTCTTCTTTATCCATTCATCTGTCCATGGACATTTAGGTTGCTTCCATGTCCTGGCTATTGTAAATAGTTCCATGTGAAACTTTATAAACTGTCTTATAGTCAAATCTATCACTTTTCATTTATGGTTTTGTGGTTTTCATGCTTAGAAAAGTTTTCCCTAAAATATGATTACCGGAAAAGAATTTTTTAAACTCTCAAATTTTTTCTAGTTATCTTTATGGGTTTCTATTTCACTTTTAAAGCTTTGGTCTGAAATTTCCTCTGGTGTACAGTGGGAGGTAGATAAATTCACCTTTCCCCCAGATATCTGTACAGCTGTTCGGATATCTGCACATTTCTCGAATGGCCCTGTCTCCCTCGCTGATATGCACTGGCCTCCTCACCCGATACCAACTTCCCATGAAACCCAGTTCTGTCTCTGGAATCTTCAGCTAGAGCGAAAATCATCTCTCCTGACTGGCTCTACCACCAGAGTTGGCACAATGTAACCAGAGCCTGCAGGTCACCAGGAGGAGTGGCTCGATTTACTCTGGGAGGTGAAACTGTGCTTCCAGCGCGGCTAGGACTGCATTTTCCCGAGGACCTGTCAGGGTTCAGCCTGCACTCAGGGTTTCACTGGGAAGAAGGATGACTCATGAGATAGAAGTCTGTGGGTGTGGCTGACAGCACCTCCTGACACACACCCCGGAGCCCAGGGTCTGGAGGTCAATGTGCTCTGCATGGGAAGCGGAGAGCTCGCGGCCCCTGTTGGCCGCCGTGCTCCGGGTATGACAGGACAAGCAGGCTCCGTGGCCCCTCCCCAAGCTGGACCCCGTGACCAGCAAATGCAAGCTCAGGTGAAGGATGTCGGCCACCTCAGCAGCCTCAGCGGTTGCCCAGTAGTCACACTGGACGCCCGTGGGTGGTACCATGTCCCCAGCCCTGTGTCAGCTCCTCACACGTCTTAGGCCACTTGGTCACTTGCCTTTCTTGTGCTCATGCAGCTCCTTGCTCTGGAGGTTTGCAAACACTAGGATGTGGGGTGGCCAGGACCTATGTGGCAAAACTGAGAGGGCCACCAACCCTCAAGGCCACTTTCCTCGACTCTGTCTCAGCAGCACGCCAGAAGCCCAGGCAGCGGTCCTCTTGAGGAGACCACGTTGCCTCTGTTCTCTTTGGGCAGCCCCACCAGCAGCCCCTCTCTGCCTCTCTGGCCAGCTCCTGCTCACCCTTTAGCCACCCTAAGAAGTGCTCCCGACTCTTCAAACTACCCAGGTGCCTTCCCTTGTGTCCCTGCAGCCCAGGCGCTTCTCTACCTCAGCTCATCACGTCCTAGCATCACCAGCTGATCGTGTGAACCTCCCAACCCCGACGGGCAGGGTCATGCTGTGGTCACTGCCGGGCGTACACACTGGACTCCTGGGCTCCACGGACACCCGGTAAGTGAGTGCACACATGATGAGGTGCACCAGTGGGCTCCCAGCCAGGAACATTCCGTCCTGGGCGCACCTCAAATGGAAGAACACATGAGTGAGACCCGCATGAGGGCATCACAGAGCCTTGTCAACAGGTCATTGGAAGAACAGAAACTATTCTCATGTCCAGGAAATGGCCCCGCAGGGTGGCCGTCCTCCCCGCTGCACACTGGCCTCACTGCTCTGTTGCTATGACAGTCCTGTGGGTTTTTCTAGGCGTCAACACAAAAAGGAATAGGAGTTGCTGAAAAAGGATAAATGTTAATTACCTCTTCTAATAGTTTAAAGAATGAAGAGAGCAAGTAGATGTGGACTTCACATGTCTGCAGCTGAAATACAGAGAAGTTCAGAACCACAGCCGGTGTCTGGGATGGGAGAGCACAGACGGCTAGAACCTCACAAGCTCTCCACGTGTTTATTTCTGGGCCCACTCCTCCTACCTCCAGCCTCACCCCTTCTCCCACAGTAAGCAGCAAAATACCCCTGGGCTGGGCTTCCCTGGTGGCTCAGTGGTTGAGAGTCTGCCTGCCAATGCAGGGGACACGGGTTTGTGCCCTGGTCGGGGAAGATCCCACATGCTGCAGAGCAGCTGGGCCCGTGAGACATGGCCACTGAGCTGCGCGTCCGGAGCCTGTGCTCTGTAAAGCCTTTTGTATCTTTTGAACTTCTCCATGTTGACGTTAAAAATAATTTCTTAAACATTCCGTTTAAAAAATAATTTAAAAAAATTGCTGGAGAGAAAGTTGTCTGGTTGATGGTGGTAGATTTCTTCCAGGGAACCCTGTGTCACTCCCTCTAGCCAAGAGGAGAGATGGGAATCTCTGAGGCCACTGCTAGCCTCAGGAGATGTGGGGATTTGTGGTCACCAGCCTGGGACATGACGATTAACTCACGTCCTGGAGGAACTGCTTTCTGCCTCAGTCAGCTTTTGCTCTGCAACACGCACTGACAACAGCTCTGTGTTTTACAGCCTCCAGCAACTATTTCTTGCTCTCAGGTCTGTGGGCAGCAGAGACCCAAAGTGCTGGCAGGAGTGCAAGAGGGCACCTGACCACAGCAGTGTGGCTGTTGCATCTGCTGGCACCCCATCTGTCAAAGCAAGCCACACGGCCTGGCCCCGAAGCCACAGCGTGGAGGCGCACGACACACTGAGTGTGAGTCTGCAGGATGCAGCCTAGAGGCCCATCACGTCCACAGCATGCTCCCTTCTACACTTAATTCATATTCCCTCCCAACAATCCGTAGGGCACACAGCGGGTTTAAGGACAAGTCTTTCTTTGTCCATCGCATCTTCTTTCCAAAGGTTTCTTAGTCAAAGCTGGGGGAGTCGATAACAAGACTCCCTCCTCCACTTGACAGAAAACATGGAGGGGGAGCGGAAGTGACGAGAATGAAAAGGCAGAGATGGTTTAGCATGTTCAAGATTAATCCAACGACTGGAAGTTTGGCTCAGCTGCAGACAAAAGTCAGCAGCTAGAATCTGGCCACTGTTACTGTGAACATCTGACTGAAAGCCTCAGACACCAGCGGAGGTGCAGGGCTGGGAGGGTCTGACCAGTGCACGTGGAGGCAGACCTCTGAGGACCCCAGAAGCCTTGGAACCCGGCGAGGGCGCTGGAGTGACGCGGTGTCTCTCACAGAGGCTTGCCAAGTGCGCTGGCGGCACAGGGACCTCCCGAGTGATTTGGAGCTTGGTGGGGGCCGCGCTTTCTTCCCAACGCGTCTGGAGGTGACTCTAGTCCTCTAGCCACAAGTGCCTGGCTGGCCCTTATGAGCAGCGTGTGTGAAAGTCCTAGCAGCAAGTTCTTGGTGTGTGGAAATGATGTAGCGTTGGTTCACCTCTGCCAAAGAAGATGCCCGGGAAGGGTGCCGGCCAAAGATGACGAACACAACTGCATGAACATCGTATCCACAAAAATGGCTATCTGCAAAACTGAAGAAGGCCTGGTTGTCCAGGGAGGAGGCCAGCCCACAGGATGCTGAGCAGAAAGGAGGGAACTTCCTGGAAAACCTCGACACAGCCTTCTCGCATGGCGAGCTCTTGGGCCAGGGCCAGGTCGTCTGGGGCGCTGGCCTGCTTGAGGGTGACGGGGGCCAGCCGGGGAGGGCCTTCCCGGGTGGAGAAACAGGAGGGGTCAGGGCTGCTGCGTGTGTGTGCTGGAGGCCCCGCTCAGGCGCTCCACAAGTACAGGCTCTCCTGCTACTTGAGCAGATCTCAGTGGGTTCCATCGGGTCATCAGGGGTGAGCCTTGCAAAGGAGCATGTGGCATCCATGGCCGAGCTGTGTGGGGACTCCGTCCACAATGCATATAGATTCTGGGCTAACTGTAGTGACATTTTGTGGATGGCAGCTTCACAATCCAGAGTTGGCCCCATTAAAATTATAAGACCATTAAAGCACAAACCTGACAGCCAGATGGGTCTGACTCGGTTGCACTGGGAGGGCCATCCTGTCTGGGATATAATTTGAGGCATGGTATAAGGAGGGAGCAACTCTTTTAAGCATTGCTCCCCCCAGTGTTGAGGGAGGCGAGCTCTGTGTTAGCATCCACACCTGGTGGACGTTGGCTGAAGCCCTTCTAAGGGGGTCTGCTGGCACCTGGTGTGCAGCCATCCTATTTTGTTCCAGCACATCTCCTGAAACAGGGTTAGGCCAGAGGGGTCTGCTAGCAGCCCTTTTAACCAGGCTGTACACGGTAATAGTAACAGCCACCCAAGGAGAGCACTGCATTGGGTTAGTGTGCGGGGGCCTCCCTCTGGGCATGTAGTCTGGACGCCGACTAAAGACCAAGTGTTGTTGCTTTGAGACAAGAGGTTGCTTCCCTCTTTGTCGAGGGTGGGCTAGGGGCCTGGCCTGGGGCTGCTGACAGGGGCCACTAGGTCCCGGGGTTTCGGTTTGCGTTTCATTTCCTAGTGTGACTGGCATCCACTAGGTGGAGGGCCTTTTATCCTTGCTCTGAGACCCACACAGTTCTGCTATTTGTCCTGGAGCTATAATACCACTCTCCTGCAAAATTTGTGATGAATTTGGTATTATTAGCCAGTCTTTATAACCCGAAGGGTGAGGTAAAGCCAGTGGCTTTACCTTGGTTTTGTGGCTGGTGCTGGGCCACCGTGTAGGCCAATGAATTCTGTATAATCATGATCTCTAAGCAATTCAGTAGGGTTTGTCCCCTTGACTTTCTATTATAAGGGGGTCATATTGCATGATCTGACCTCAGTAGGGTCACCAGCTCGTGGGAGATGGCAAGACAATAGAAAAATCTGTATGTAGGACTTCCCTGGTGGCGACTAAGGGAAGTAGTTAAGAAGTAGTTAAGAATCCGCCTGCCAATGCAGGGGACACGGGTTTGAGCCCTGGTCCCGGAAGATCCCACATGCCGCAGAGCAACTGAGCCTGTGCACCACAACTACTGAGCCTGTGCTCTAGAGCCCACGAGCCACAACTACTGAGCCCGTGTGCCACAACTACCGAAGACCACGCACCTAGAGCCCGTGCTCCGCAACAAGAGAAGCCCCCGCAATGAGAAGCCCGCACACCACAACGAAGAGTAGCCCCCACTCGCCGCAACTAGAGAAAGCCTGCGTGCAGCAACGAAGACCCAAGACCCAACGCAGCCAAAAAAGAAAAGAAACAAGAAAAAGGAAAATCAGTATGTAAGGGGAACATTCATTTGGTGAGCAGATGTGTATGACATCCTTTCTGATGTCGAGGGGGGGCGGTCCCTGTAAATACTAGTGGGGAAGTCTTTGCAGGATATTGGTTGTACTGTGGGGTTTTGGAGATCCAGGGGCCAGGAACCGAGCAGTATTAGAGTTTGGAGTGGAATTTCTGTCCATATGGGGGAGCCACCTATTGTCTGAACGTGTGAGGAGCGCGTCTTTGAGGACAGTCAGCCGGGTGGAAGTTCTACGAGATTCCATGTTCTAGAGCCTATGATTGAAGAACCTGGTGAAATGGGTACACTGATGTGAATCTATGATACCTCGTGGGCCAACGGGGATGAGCACATACCTGGTTAAGGAGGTGAGTTGATGGCAAGCAGCTTTTCTGGAAGGCGCGGACAGTGAGAGTCCAGGGAATGTGTTGCTGAGGCTGGGCACACACCTTCTAGTTCCAGCAGAGGGCAGCAGCTGCCCAACAAATTTGATTTGCCATCGGGGTTCAGTTTGTGACCCTGGGGACACATGTCCCCACACGGGAGCCTTCCGGAGTTTTGTTTGGGGTTGGGGACTTGCGTGTGGAACCTAGTAGGCTGCCGAGATTTGTCGCTGAAGTGGCTGCTGTCTGGGGCAGACGTTTGGTCCAGAGCCCCATGCAGAGCCAGGTGGAGCTTAGTTCATCGACTACAAGAGGCGTAGTCAGGTGTCACCAGTGATTCAACTCGGACACCTGAGCCGGAGGGACTAAGGGCAGGGCGTGCTGTGTGGCCGGCTGGCCCCTCGTAAGGCAGTTTTGTCAAGGTCCTCCCCAGTGGAAAGAAGCTGATTTTCGTGTCCTGGCACAAATAGCCTAAGCGGAATGGTAGGTGTGGAGAGGTGTTGCCTCTAATGCAGGCTGTGTCTGTCGTAATGTGGTGGAGGCTTGATCGCGGGGAGCTGATGTTTTTCAGCGAGAGGAATTTCACGGCCCACGGCTGACCACTCTATGCCCAGAAGCTGGACAAATTGGTGATCCTTGGATCTTATGGCGGCAACGGCCCATCGTCTCTGCTGTAAATGTTGTGTAACTAGATACAAGCCTTCCCGGATGGCATCCTAAGGGGGCCCCTGTAGTAGAATGCTGTCCATATAATGCTAAAGGTGGCAGTGGGTTAGTCTGAGTGAATTCAGATCTTGTTGGCAGGGATACTGAGATAACCCGTGGGCACCCGAGGAAAGTGGGGGCCCTTGAAAGTGAAAGCAAACTAAGGCTGTGAGTCTTCAGTTATCCAGACTGAGCACACCATGTTGGCTAGATCTAGGGCAGCAAAGTGGGGACTCCGAACCTTATGGATGACATCTTCTGTCTCTAAGATGCTGGGCATGGGAGGCTTAATGGTGGAAACCTGTGCATCTAAGTATGAATAGTCAGTTATTAATCTCCTTCACTGATGGTCAGTTTTGACTCTGGCCAGATAGGCTATTACAGGGTGAGATGGTGGCTTAATGACCTGGTGTCAAACTTATCTCCAATGATGGGCCAAGGGCCCTCTGCCCCTTATTTTAGCCTATATTGTTGTGCATTTACTGTTTACACTGGAGAAGGCGGTTGGACAGGCTCTCACTTAGCAACTCCTACGAGGAAGTCCAGGGTTTATTCCATCACGTATGTCTCTGGATGAGGGCATCTGTACAGTTAATAGGAAAAGAGAGGGCCAGAGGAGGCCACCACCACTGGCAACTGTTTTAGAAATATGGTCCAATAGGCACATCCAGCTTCACTGGCAGTCTTGTTCCAGTTTTACCTGCTATGCCTTCTAGGCTGTATGAGGTTCCCTTGGGGGATTGAGAAGGGTTACCTGAAATCATAGTGACTGATAGAGCCAGGAAGAGAGTCTGGTGATTGCCTTTGTCCCAGTGGACCACCAGAGTTGTAAATGGACAACCATCTCTGGCAGGTGGGACAAGCTCCGGGGAGCTGCTAAGCCCCCAGGGGAATGCCCTGGGGGGGCTTCCAAACCTGCAGGTTGGGAAGTGCTTGGGGCAGAGGGGTCCTCGCGACTTCAGGCCTCTGGGCCTTGGAGATTGGACTCTGGGTTGAGGTGATGGCTCATTTTAAGGAGAGGAGCTTGCACCAGGGCTGGCCAGATATAAGACCGTTGGGGACCCCGATTGGCAGAGCTGCCAGCCTAAGTCCCTCTGCCGTTTAGAATCATCCCAGGTGCTGCCTCCTGACAGTGTTGGCACGAGGGCTCTAAGGCCAGGAGCCAAGAGCCTGCTCTGTGAACTGGGTTGTGGGGCCTGGCCCCCAAGGGCTGTCCTTGGGGTTGCGGACTGCCTTGGTGCTGTCAAATCTGGGAGTCTGGGTGAATGGTTCCTTCGTGGCAGGCCAGCATGTCTAGCCCCTCCAAGGCCTCCTGAATAATATGGGAGGATCCCACGAGGTAGAGGAGCACAGCCCTGTAACTTAGGAGGGCTCCCTGTAGGGATTCACTGGATTTGGGGTTGACTGGGGCCCCTTCAGTGTTGAAGATAAAATCCAAGTCATCTGGTTTGCTATGTCTGATAATAGCCCCTTGGGCCACACCAGTCTAATGGAGAAGGAGCGGGGCTTCATCTAGTGTCTCCACTGGCTTTGAGCCTTTGTGGTAATAACTGTGATGGTAGGGTGAGCTTGGTGCCCAGGCAGACAAATCCAAGTGGGCAGGGGAGGGCTTCTCCCTCTGTACATTAGGGCTGGTGCCTTTGGGTAAGACTCTCCCTCATCACTGGAAATCTTGATTATGACACTGGGATTATCTGTGGCAGCAGCCTTTGCTTTGATTCTGGTTGACTTAGTCATATGGGTCTTGGGTGGCCCCTTGTGGGTGAGGGGGTCAGGGTTCCCCCCGTCTCTCAAGAATTTGGCCCTCAGCTCGGGGGACTTTTATAAGGGTATGCATTTGGGGTCTCTGGAAGTACTGATAGTTGCCTCATTTCTGTGGTGGTGGCAGTAGCTCAGAGTTAGTATTAAACTCTCTCAACAGCCAGTCAGCCCCTTTTCTACCCCAAATTTATTAAAATATTTTGAATCTTGAGACGCGCCAAGTCCTCAGTTTCAGTTTCTAATTCTCCGTTATCCCCCACTGATATTTTTTAACATCTTAATTGGAGTATAATTGCTTTACAATGGTGTGTTAATTTCTGCTGTGTAACAAAGTGAACCAGCTATACATATACATATAATCCCCATATCTCCTCCCTCTTGCGTCTCCCTCCCACCCCTCTAGGTGGTCACAGAGCACTGAGCTGATCTCCCTGTGCTATGCGGCTGCTTCCCACTAGCTATGTACCTTACGTTTGGTAGTGTATATATGTCCATGCCACTCTCTCACTTCGTCCCAGCTCACCCTTCCCCCTCTCCGTGTCCTCAAGTCCATTTTCTACGTCTGCGTCTTTATTCCTGTCTTGCCCAAGTTTCTTCAGAGCCATTATTTTTTTTAGATTCCATATATATGTGTTAGCATATGGTACTTGCTTTTCTCTTTCTGACTTACTTCACTCTGTATGACAGATTCTAGGTCTATTCCCCCACTGATTTGACCTTCTGAATCGGGTGTGCAGCCCCAGAGGGACGGGGTTGGGCGTAGGGTGGGGTGGAGTGGGGTGGAGCTGGGGGTATGGGGAGGGTGGCCGCACTGACCTGTGTGAGGAGGTGTGCCTTCCCGATCTCGAGGTGTCCCTATTTTTCTCGTCAGGACTTGGAGTGCTGGGAGGTCAGGGATGGGGTGTCACCTCCTCTTCCTTCCAAGGCCACCTCCTGGCCCTGTATCTGCTAACCCACAGTTGGGCCGGGGGTTGCCACTGGTGAGTCATGGCTGTTAACTAACGCTACGAGACCTTTCGAAGATCTTAGCCAGTTCTCCTAACGGTCGACAGCTACATCCATCCTTAGAGTCAGGAAACACACACAAAGTCTTACACCTGCCGGGGGGCTTCATACTCTGTGGGGTGTTAACAGGTGGAGGACACATCCGAGGCACCAACCAGCTCTGACGAGTGATGCTCAAGGTGCAGCGGGACTCTGGTTGTCATTTCACAGCTTGTACTTTGGGATGGGAAGCCAAGGCAACACGTCCGCATGGGCGGTATGCTGCAGGGCAAAGCAGCGCAAACCAACACCCACGAATGTGGACCCTCCCAGACAGAGTCACCTGCCTGGAGGGCCAGTGAACCATGCAAGCTAAGAGGCATCCTCCTGCTTGCGATGCCAATGTTAAATTAACTTTCCTTAAGCGGAGCACAGAGTGCTGGGTGATGAGCACAAGAGGAAGGGCGATAGAGAAGTCCTGAAAAGGTTCACTGTAAGCCCGGGGTGGGGTGGGCACCCTGGGAGGTCCAGGCAGAGTAAGACAGAGAGTGGGGTTGGACCTGGGGCATGTGCCTTTGTTAGAGTCTATGCGGGTGTGCTTTGTGGTTTCCAGGCTAAGGCTGGATTGGAGTTTTGGTAAAGCTCTGCTGGGTCTTACCTAAGGGGCCCACAATGGGAAGCCCTGGGAGGCGGGGGAGACTGTTGGTCACAGGGGTCACTGGGGGAATCCCACCAGGAACTTACATTTATTTGTGACTCTGTGGGCTGCTATCTAGGACAGCTGCTTGCACGAGGGGCTAAGCCAGCTTAAGGCCCTGAGGACCACTTGGCCAAACAAAATGGGTGTCGAGGCAGGAACGCCATGGAGTAGTTCAGCTAAACTCTCGATGAGACCCAAACAGGTAATGGCTCAATACGACAAAAGTTTGTTTCTTGTTCATGTGGCTCTCCTGGGCTGCTGAGCAGATCTCTAGGGTGGTGATTTTCCATGTGGTCACTCAGGGACAGAGATGAGAGTGGTTCTGCCGTTTGGACGCGTGTCTTCCAAGGGGAGGAGAGTGGGGGTTTGGACAGTGGCCAGGGCTCAGGCACAGGCGTGGAGACCGAGTACAGCCTGGCTGTGTGCCGAAGAGGATGAGGGCGTGGAGAGACATGACCAGCTAGCCACTGTCTGCCGCACTTACTAAGGTCGCTTTAGAGCTGCGGAAACTCTCTGTGGACATGAATTGGCACCGTACTGCTATTTACAGCGGTGAAAAACTGGAAACAACCCAACGTTTAGCAGTGAGAGACTAGCAAACATATCTACTCAGTGTGACATAGCACTGCTACTAGAGGTCATGTTTTGGGGACTATTTAAGGAGGTAAGAAAATGATAGTGTAAAATATTAACTGAAAAAAGCAGGGTACCAAGCTGAATATTCAATACCTCACCTTTGAAAAACATAGATCAGTAGGAAACGCTGAATTATTAACAGTGGTTTTCTCTGGGCAGCAGAATTATGAATAGCTTCTATTTCTTCTTCATTTTCCCCGTCCCTCCCCCAGTTCCTAATTTTCTGCAATGAATACAGATTTATAATCAGAAAAAAATGTTACAAAATTACGTGCTGATTTACAAGGAGCAGGCATAAGGGCCCTCCCCTCCTCTCATGACCCGGTCTGTGTTGATTGATTCCTGCAATCGGCCGATTTGGGAGGCCTGCTGCAGCCTGGCAGAACTAAATCAGCCGCTGGCCCGGCAGGCCCAGCAGGAGATGTGGGCCTCCGCCATCACATTCCTTGGCTTTCTATTCTCTGGAGGATCTACCTTTTCTGCTCCGATTCTCACGAAGCAGAGCATAGGCTCACACTGCAACCCTAGGCCTTTGGAGGAGGACGGGGCAGGTGCCAAGGGGCTCTGACCCATGCAGACCCCGCCCTCGCATCACGGGGCTCTTGCTGCTCTGAGAGGGCCGTGGAGAGAGCGTGCTCCCCACACTTTGCCTGCGTGACGTACTTACCGCACAGACCAGCTCTGAAATCATGTTTGCTCATCCAACAAATGAGAAGACAGTGCCAGAGGGGAGAGCACCCAGCCATAACTGGTTGAGAATGAATGCAAAGGGGCGGCTGATTGCAAAGCCCTGGTGAAAGTCTGCTCTGCTCCCACTGAGCTGGTAGACACGCATGAGTTTTCCTTTCCTGAGGAAGGGCTTAAAGAAGACAGTGCTCTCCTCTGTGGCCTGAGCTGTCATGATGGAAATCCTGACTTGTGGCACGTGGGTTTTGGAGGCACTTCTCTGTTGGAAGCTGGTTCAGTAGTGTAGCCTGGATGCAGAAGGATTAGCACCAGGGGTCCGGTAGACTTGCCTAGAAGCATGAGCCCTCCAGCCAGAGCCCAGGGACAGGCGATGCTGGACTTAGGGTGAGCTGAGGGGCATTGCCAGTGAGTCAGGAGCAGCCCACAGCCAGAGGGTCTCTGGGCTGGTGGCACCATTGGGGTCTGGTCTCAGCTGTGCTGTGCCCAGTACTACTGAAGTTCATTTTTTTTTTTTTTGTGGTACGCGGGCCTCTCACTGTTGTGGCCTCTCCCGTTGTGGAGCACAGGCTCCGGACGCGCAGGCTCAGCGGCCATGGCTCACGGGCCCAGCCACTACGCGGCATGTGGGATCTTCCCGGACCGGGGCACGAACCCGTGTCCCCTGCATCGGCAGGCGGACTCTCAACCACTGCGCCCCCAGGGAAGCCCTGAAGCTCATTTTCATTGCGATTTCAGTAAATCTCATACTGGATCCACCAGGAAGAGACTGCCTCTCTCCATCTAACACAAGCAGAAGGGTTAGAGGATTTGAGGGCAGGTGTTGGGCCCAGGACATGGGGCTGGCTGGGTGCCTGGCCCCAGAATATAAGACTCCTGTCCTCTGCTCTCACTGTGTGGGCCCTGGCAAGGCACACGCCCTTCTCCAGGAACTGGCAGGGAGTTTCCAGAGATAAGGACCCCAGAGGCTGCAGCAGGAGTCCCGGGCTGATCTCCTGGCTCAGAGCTGCTCCAGGTGTGCCCAGGGGAAGGCAGGCCTTCCTTGGACTGCAGCCAGTGGACCCCATAGGTCACGGTGATCAGAGAAGAGTGGTCATATTACCCCCAAACTGGGTAACCTCTTGGTGGGTGGGAGCCAAAAGACAGAACCAAGCCAAAGCTCAGGAGAAGGAAGGATTTATTACTTGCAGCAAGTAAGGAGAATACCGGGGATCTTTCCCAAAGCAGTGTCTCCCAAAAAGCAAAACTGGGGACTTTTTAAGCTAAGGGTACATGTATATTCATGAAGGGGTTTGAGCAGAGGAGAATTCAGCATAGAATTGGGGCAAAGGTTGACAGAATCCAAGCTTTAGTTGACTGAAGTCAGGAGGGTCACATCATCATTCCATCCTCCACCTGGGTGGGGACCTTGGTTCCTGAAGAACTCAAAGATTTACTATTATGTATAGTCCTTGAGGAGGAACTAGGACTCTGCTTTACCACTGCACGATGGTTTGACTGCCTTTTCTCTGTTCCTGCATTCCTTTGTCCCCTTAAGATCATTAATTACTGAGACCTGTTCAAGGGCAAGCTTTGTGGCCAGGCTTAGATCCCAAACTGGCTTAAGTCAAAATGGCTTCTCTCATGTCAAGAAAGCCATGCCTGGGACTTCCCTGGTGGTGCAGTGGTTAAGAATCTGCCTGCCAATGCAGGGGACACAGGTTTGAGCCCTGGTCCGGGAAGATCCCACGTGCTGTGGAGCAACTAAGCCCCTGCACCAAAACTACTGAGCCTGTGCTCTAGAGCCTGCGAGCCACAACTATTGAAACCTGCGTGCCTAGAGCCCGTGCTCCCCAACAAGAGAAGCCACCGCAATGGGAAGCCCGTGCACCGCAACGGAGAGTAGCCCCTGCTTGCTGAAACTAGAGAAAGCCTGTGTGCAGCAATGAAGACCCAACATAGCCCAAAATAAATAAATAAATAAATTTATTAAAAAAAAAAAAGAAAGCCATGCCTGGTTCTCTTTCTTCGGGGATCCCCTAACCTGTCTGCTTACAGTCACTGGTGCAGGGGGAAGATGGCAGGCGAAGTCCAGCCTCAGAGATGGAAGGCCTGGGGCGGAGGCAAGCCCACAGTCAACCCAATGCACAAGCAGCAGAAATAGAGGCTCGTCCAGCCTGTCTCAGCACCACTGTCCCTGACACTATCCTTCCTCCTCAGGAGTCCTGGAGTCCTTTCTCTAATAGTCTCACTCCCAACACCCCCCCACCCCCACCCCAGGTAGAAATCTGTGTTCAGGCAAGGGTTTGACACCACCCTGTCCGGGGCCCAAGCAGGCTTGTTTGTGGAGCAGGGCTGGGCTCCCTTGGAGTTTGCTTTGGCCATTACTGGTTACTGTTGTTGTCTTGGTTTACTCCTCCATCTGGGCATGTGTTGGCTGGTGTGCTCTCACTGCAGGGGTTTCTATTTCCAGTCTCATGCCTAATTAGATTACGGAAAACTCTGAGGCCTCAGCCAGCAGGTAGGAGAATAATTGAAGGATCACAACAACAACAAATATGTTTTGAATGAGGTCTTCTTGGTAGTTGCAAAATTGCGACAAAAATAACATTAAACCATGCGTTCATGAGTGTTTGCCATAAACCAGCACTTTTCCTACATTATCTCACAAACCTTCAGTTTACTGTTGAAGGAATAGACAGCGAGCCTTTGCGGGATTCCAAGGCTAGTCAGTGGCACAGGTGGTGCCCCAGCCCAGCTGGGGCTTGCTCTCCAGCACTAGACCCTGTTCCCTGGGCTCCTGTCTCCCCTGACCTCCTTCCTATGTGAGCAGAAACCTCCCTGTCACTGTCAGTGTCGGCAGCACCCATGCAGGGCTGCCCTTCCTCACACAGGCCAGCCCCCTTCCAGCCCCAGGCCGCTGCTTGCTGGTTTAGGCTCCAGCGGGGGTCGGACGGGGGACCCCTTCCAGGGCCCGAGAGTGGGGTCTTGTCTAACACGCGGACATGAATTGTCCGAGGAGGCACACATGCTGACAGAGCAAGAGACTTTATTGGGAAGGGGCCCTGGTGGAGAAGAGCAGGGTAAGGGAACCCGGGAGAACTGCTCTGCCACATGGCTCACAATCTCAGGTTTTACGGTGATGGGGTTACTTTCCGGGTTGTTTCTGGCCAATCGTCTTGCTTGGTCCATATTTGGTCTGACTCAGGGTCCTTCCTGGTGGCGCACGCAGCTCTCAGTCAAGGTGGATTCCAGCGAGAAGGGCTCTGGAGGCTGGTCGTCTCCTCCCTCTTGCGGCCCCTCCCGGATTCTCCCGGTTAGTTTTCGGTGGCAGCACCATGTTCGTTATCAGTACCACCTGTTGTGAGACAGCTCAGGCAAGCGGGCTTGGCCAAGGTGGGGGGATTCGGTCAACAGTTCCCTCACAGTGGGGGTGGGGTAGGCAGATGCTGGGGCTCTGGGAAAGTGTCTTAGCTCTGAGCAAGGGCCCTTGCGAAGGGGAGGGCAGCCCCTCTCTGCCTCGAGGTGTTTCCGTATCTAGATGTGGCCTGCTCCCAGCCTGCGGGTGAGGCCACACAGCAGGGGGTACTGCCAAGGACGCGTGGGGCTGGGGGGGGCGGTGAGGTCAGCTGGAGGATGGAGCTCCAGCCAGCCCAGGATGCCTTACTGTTGCTGCAGCTCCCTACTGAAGTCACTTTAACTGAGACTAACCCAGGTCTGCACCGAGCATCTTAGAGCTTAACTGATTTGTTTGCAAGACTCACTGTGATACAGTTTTCATTCCAGGACATGGGTTCAGCCATTTCAACAAATCCCTGTGTGGTCTTCATTCAATCCCGAATTTAAGATTCCCAGTCACTGTGGTGTGCAAGGAACTAGATGTCCTGGAGATGTCCTGCCTCTGCGAGTCGTGATTCTGGGGTCTGGTGAGGAATCTCTCCAGAGAATCTCTCCGGCCTCTCTCCACGTATATGCTTTCACAACCGGGATTACTTTTCCCAAAGAACATAGCATAGAATTTTTTAGTCTTTGAGAATACTGTGCACGTGTCAGATTCTAAAAGCCTAGCTGCATTTTCAAAAATGAAATGAGAAAAGTGGGGAAACCCAGCAATACATGTGCAGTGAAATTGAAGGTGGCACAGAGTTAAACCTTCCACGTCCCACCCACTCACCCCTCCCGCCTGGGCTGCCCTTCAGTGAACCTCACAGAAAAGGCACTGATGGGATTAGGGAGGATCCAGGTGATGGCAACAGCTGGACCCAGAGGATGAGCTCATTTTAACTTAACTTCTCTAAAACCATGTTTCCTAGGTGATCACATCCTAGCTCCCAAGATACTTTTGCTGTCTGTTAATTTCATGTCCTATCTGACTACTGATCTTTTGAAATAGGCCTTTCTAATTTCCTATAATTATGATGTTAGACATTTCTGGGGTTCAGTCCCCTGAAAAGAAATGTTTCGTGAATGCCATAAACACCTCTCCTGGGAGTGGAGCCTGTCATTGGATTGAGCCTTCCCGTGGAGACATGGCTAAGTCTCTCCAAAATCCCTTCTTCCCCGACATGAATTTATTTAAGTTGCCTCTGTTTTTATGGAACACATTTTTTAAAGGCATTGGAACACAGAAACTTGACAGCTCTGTTCTCTTGTGAAGTCAGTTTCCCCTGGCTCTGAATTGCAGAAAATCCAATCTTTTTATCAAGATTTCTTCCCTCTTTGTGAGTGATGTATCCAAGTGTTATATTTCAGGGGACCTGACCTAGAGCTATTTGGGTACAGCATGAGATATTCAAGGACAGGGAAGGACCTGCAGGTATTCAAAGATCATCAGGGCCACTGCTTCATTTCAACAGGTCAGATGGCCTCTGACTGAAGCCGTGGGACCACCCTGTGGAACCTTGCGGGAGAGGTGGCCTCAGCTTTGGGGGCAAAAGACCTGCGGGGCAGCACTGTGGAGGGGAACCACCACCCAGTGAGCCTAGAGGGCAGAGCATCCAACCAAGGAGTGCTGTTCTCCATTCTTGAGATCTGGTGGAACTTCCTTGCTAGGGTTTGGACTTCCTCGGGACTCACCACCTTTACCTTCTCTCCCATTTCCCCCTTCTGGAATGGGATTGTCTATCCTCTCCCTGTCCCACCATTGTATTTTGGAAGTGCATAACTTGTCTGGTTTCACAGTTCACAGCTGGAGAGGAATTTTGCCTCAGGATGAGTCATACCAAGCCTCTCACCCATGTCTGATTTAGATGATATTTAGATGAGACTTTGGCCTTGGAGTTCAGAGTTTTGGGGCTGTTGGGATGGAGTGAATGCACTTTGTCTGTGAGAAGGACATGAATTGGGGGACCAGGGGAATATTACGGACTGAATGGAGACCATTTTTCAGGAGGAGCCCTGGACTGCTGACTTCTAGGGGATACTTCAGCCACAGAGATGAGGCCAGGCCTGTGGAGCCCAAGAAGCTGACTGCTCTCATGCGTGAGGAGTGAGGAGATGGGGCCGAGGCTAGGTGGCTTCCGTTCCCAGACACATTCTCACTGAGTCCTTGGAGCAGCCCTGTGAGGTGTGCACGTACACCCTGTCTTACAGGGATTTCCAGGCTCAGTGAGGTCAAGTGTTTCCCAATCTTGTGCCTTTTGCTCCATCAGCATACTTCCTCTAACACAGACTTTCTGGTTTTGAACCAAGGTCAGCTGTCTGTGTGAGACTGTGTAAAAAGACTCAATATTCCCATACAGACGACCAGCTCCCCGAACCTCAGCAGACGGAGTATGGTGAGTTCATTTTGATAGACTCTGCTGTCGGCAGGGTTTGGGGCAAAGCTGACCTGGCCATGCGCTGTCCGAGCTGGGCCTCCCTTTCCAAAGCCTTGGTTTTCTCACTTTGTAAATTTCTGATTATGACCTCTGTCTCTTAGTAGTGCTGCCAATATTAAGCAAGAGAAAGTGTGTAAAGTGGCCCCCCCTTCCTCTTCCTCTCTTCCCCTCCCTCCATTGTCTCACTTGCCCCTCCCATAGTCCTGTGTCTTCTGGTGGGGGTGTTGGGGTGTGGAAGGGAATGGTCACCCTGAGTGCCCATCCTCCCTGGGCACCGTGGTGGGACTTGCACCGATGTTATGTCACACTCCCAAAGCCTCGACCTGGCTGCTGTTCCAACGTTCAGTAAATCCACACTGAGGGTCTGCCAGGTGCTGGTCTCCATTCTAGGGGCTGGAGATTCAGCAGTGATCGAAACAGACACCTCTGCCCTCCAGGAGCCTACATGCTGTGCAGAAACAAACAAGTCAATAAAATGTAGAACAGGTGACATGCTGAATAGTACTGAGAAGAAAAATAAAGGTGGAGGAGGTGGGGTGTCAAGTGGGAGGTTTGTAACTACAAATAGGTGTCCTGAGAAGTTGTTTGAGCAGAAGCCTGAAGAAGATGAGGGAGGAAGCTGTGTGAGGTCTGGGAGGAGTGTTCCAGGCAGAGAGAACAGCATGTGCAAAGGCCCTGCAGTGGGTGTTTGGGAGGTAGAGACCAGAATTAGCCCAGCAGGGGCTTCAGCCCTCGCTCTCAGTGAAGTGGGAAGTCACCAGGGAGCAGGAAGGAGGGACAAGGGCTGACTTTCATTTAGAGAGGGGACTAAAGGGCAAGGGTGGGGGGCCGAGCAGGAACACAGTGGGAGATGAGGTGGCTCAGGCTAGGGGTTAGCAGAGGGGTGGTGAGAAGTGCTCGGAACCCGAGTCTATTTGATGGCAGAGACCACTGATGCCTTGTTGGGTTGTGTATGGGCCCAAGTGGGGTCAGAGCTGATGCCATGGTTTGTGGCTGAGCAACTGGCTGCCTGGAGCTGTGATGCCCGGGTGGGCTGGGCAGGCTGCTTTGGGATGTGGGGCTAAGACTCCCGAGGGTGGAGAGCAGACAGCAGGATGCACGGGACAGCAGGATGGATCAAGGGAGAGCCACCGACTGGACTCATGCCTTGGGGGTTTTTAGTGAGGGTGGTTTGCTTGCCAGGAGACTGGACAAGCCTGGAAAGATCTGAGAGTGGCCAGAGAGGAGGGAGACCCAAGATCGCTTCCTGGAATTGAGAGACTAGGATGAACTAGCAAGTAAGACAGGAAAGGAAAGGCAGGAGGAGAGCAGGCCTCATGTCTGGGGCCCAGATGTGGACCCTTCACTGTGAGAATGGAGGCGGCATCCTTCAGAGCTAAAGAGTGGGGGCGATCCTGGTCAGTGTATTTTTCTTTCTTTTTTTAAAGGAAAAGAATATTTATTATGTACTATTTAGTTTACAAAACAAAACATTCAACATACATGTAATTTATGGAACACAATGACAATATAACACTTTCCTTTGAATGCCCCTCATAGTTCAAGTTCTAGAATGTTCCCAGGGCCACGTGTCTTCCTTTTTAACCCTCAGCCTCCCCAGAGGTAATATCATTCTGAAATCTGTGTTTATCATTTCCTTGTTTAAAATAGTTTTATTAAATATATATTATCTCTAAACAGTGTCATTTTATTTTGCTTTTTAAAAGTGTTGAGCGTTATAGAGGTGTTCTCAGCATTATCAGATGGTGCTAAATTGTTTACCAAAGGGGTTGAACTAATGTACTCACCCTCTGGTGGCATGGAAGACTGTTCCTTGCTCCACATCTTAGCACATAGAATTATCAGACTTCTAACTTTTGCCAATCTAGTGGGAGTGAAATGATATCTCATTGTGATCTTAATTTCTATTTACCTTATGATTAAAGAGGTTGAACCTCTTTATATATGTTTATTTGCCATTTGTGTTCCTTTTGTTATGAAATGCTTATGTCTTTTGCTTATTTTTCTGTTGGATTGTTTATCTTTTTCTTTTTGATTTACAGATATTCTTTTTATGTATGTTTTGAATACTAATCACTGTCAGTTGTATGTGTTGCAAATATCTTTCCCAAATTTGTATCTTTTCTTTTCACCTTCATTACAGTATCTTTTTTTTTTTTAATTGGAGTATAATTGTTTTACAATGTTGTGTTAGTTTCTGCTGTACAGCAAAGTGGAGTTCCCTGTGCTCTACAGCAGGTTCTCATTAGTTATCTATTTCATACATATTGGTGTATATATGTCAATCCCAATCTCCCAATTCATCCCACCACCTCTTTCCTCCCTTGGTGTCCATATGTTTGTTTTTTACATCTGTGTCTCTATTTCTGCCTTGTAAACTGGTTCATCTTTACCACTTTTCTAGATTCCACATATATGTGTTAATATACGGTATTTGTTTTTCTCTTTCTGACTTAATTCACTCTGTAGGACAGTATATTTTGATGATAGAAGATTTTAGTAATAATGCAGTAAAATTTACCAATGTTTCCCTTTATATTTTGTGCTTCATTGGTCTGGCTTAAGAAAGTCTTTCCCACTCATGAGAAGAGTCTCTATGATTTTTTAATGAAGAGTTTTAAACTTTTGATTTTAAAATTTAAATAATAAAGCCATTTGTAGTGAAAAGATGTCAGTTTTTCCACACATAGGTAAACCATTGACTTAGAACTGTTTATTCCATGTTTTGAGGGTTGAATAGTCCCCAATGATCTGCAGTGTCACTTATGTCAATTATTAAGTTTGCATGATGCTTTGTCTTTTTCTGAACGCTCTATTCTGTTCCACTGGTCATTTTGTATGTCCCTGAACTGATAACTGGTAGGACAAATTCCCCTTCAAAATTCTTCATGAATTCTTTGGCCTTTGCTGTTTTCCTTCGAAAAACTTTGGAATCGGAGGACCTTCAAGGTGTCAGAGGAGTAAGAGGTGGAGATCACCTTCCTCCCCAAAAATACATCGAAAATACATCTACATGTGGAACAATTCCTACAGAACACCTACAGAATGCTGGCAGAAGACCTCAGACTTCCCAGAAGGCAAGAACTCCCCATGTACCTGGCCGTGTGGCTGACAGGGTCTTGGTGCTCTGGCCGGGTTTCAGGCCTGAGCCTCTTAGGAGGGGAGAGCCCAGTTCAGGACATGGGACCACTAGAGACCTCCCAGCCCCATGTAATATCAAATGGTGAAAGCTCTCCCAGAGATATCCATCTCAACGCTAAGACCCAGCCGCACTCAACGACCAGCAAGCTACAGTGCTGGACACTGCATGCCAAACAACTAGCAAGACAGGAACACAAAACCACCCATTAGCAGAGAGGCTGCCTAAAATTACAATAAGTTCACAGACACCCCAAAACACAACACTGGATGTGGCCTCATCTGGTGGATCCAGCCTCATCCACCAGAACACAGGCACTAGTCCCCTCCACTAGGAAGCCTACACAACCCAATGGACCAACCTTACCCACTGGGGGAAGACACCAAAAACAACGGGAACTACGAACCTGCAGCCTGCGAAAAGAGGACCATAAATGCAGTAAGGTAAGCAAAATGAGAAGACAGAGAAATAAACTGCAGATGAAGGATCAAGGTAAAAACCCATCAAACCAAACAAATGAAGAGGAAATAGGCAGTCTACCTGAAAAAGAGTTCAGAGTAATGATAGTAAAGATGATCCAAAATATTGGAAATAGAATGGAGAAAATACAAGAAATGTTTAACAAGGACCTAGAAGAAGTAAAGAGCAAACAAACAGTGATGAACAACACAATAAATGAAATTAAAGATTCTCTAGAAGGGTTCAATAGCAGAATAACTGAGGCAGAAGAATGGATAAGTGACCTGGAAGATAAAATAGTGGAAATAACTACTGCAGAGCAGAATAAAGAAAAAAGAATGAAAAGGATTGAGGACCTTCTCAGAGACCTCTGGGACAACATTAAATGTACAAACATTTGAATTATAGGGGTCCCAGAAGAAGAAGAGGAAAAGAAAGGGACTGAGAAAATATTTGAAGAGATTATAGTTGAAAACTTCCCTAATATAGGAAAGGAAATAGTCAATCAAGGCCAGGAAGCTCAGAGAGTCCCATAAAGGATAAATCCAAGGAGAAACATGCCAAGACGAATACTAGTCAAACTATCAAATATTATACAAAGGAAATATGTTGAAAGCAACAAAGGAAAAGCAACAAATAACACAAGGGAATCCCCATAAGGTTAACAGCTGATCTTTCAGCAGAAACTCGGCAAACCAGAACGGAGTGGCGGGACATATTTAAAAGTGATGAAAGGGAAAAACCTACAACCAAGATTACTCTACCCAGCAAAAATCTCATTCAGATTCAACAGAGAAATTAAAACCTTTACTGGCAAACAAAAGCTAAGAGAATTCAGCACCACCAAACCAGCTTTACAACAAATGCTAAAGGAACTTCCCTAGGCAGGAAACACAAGAGAAGGAAAAAACCTATAATAACAAACCCAAAACAATTAAGAAAGTGGGAATAGGAACATACATATTGATAATTACCTTAAATGTAAATGGATTAGATACTTCAACCAAAAGACATAGACTGGCTGAATGGATACAAAAATAAGACCCATATATATGCTGTCTACAAGAGACGTACTTCAGACTTAGGGACACATACAGACTGAAAGTGAGGGGATGGAAAAAGATATTCCATGCAAATGGAAATCACAGCAATTCTCATATCAGACAAAATAGACTTTAAAATAAAGACTATTAGCAGAGGCAAAGAAGGACACTACATAATGATCAAGTGATCAATCTAAGAAGAAGATATAACAATTGTAAATATTTATGCACCCAACATAGGAGCACCTCAATACAGAAAGCAAATGCTAACAGCCATAAAAGGGGAAATCAACAGTAACACAATCAGAGTGGGGGACTTCAACACCCCACTTTCACCAATGGACAGATCAACCAAAATGAAAATAAATAAGGAAACATAAGCTTTAAATGACACATTAAACAAGATGGAGTTAATTGACATTTATAGGACATTCCATCCAAAAACAAGAGAACACTTTCTTCTCAAGTGCTCATGGAACATTTTCCAGGATAAATCATATCTAGGGTCACAAATCAAGCCTTGATAAATTTAAGAAAATTGAAATTGTATCAAGTATTTTTTCCGACCACACTGCTATGAGACTAGATATCAATTACAGGAAAAAAACGGTAAAAAATACAAACACATGGAGGCTAAACAATACTCTACCAAACAACCAAGAGATCACTGAAGAAATAAAAAAATACCTAGAAAGAAATGACAATGAAAACACGATGAACCAAAACCTATGGGATGCAGCAAAAGCAGTTCTTAGAGGGAAGTTTATAGCAATAAAATCCTACTTCAAGAAACAAGAAACATCTCATATAACAACCTAACCCTACACCTAAAGCAATTAGAGAAAGAAGAACAAAAAAACCCCCAAAGTTGGCAGAAGGAAAGCAATCATAAAGATCAGATCAGAAATAAGTGAAAAGAAATGAAGGAAACGATAGCAAAGATCAATAAAACGAAAAGCTGGTTCTTTGAGAAGATAAACAAAATTGATAAACCATTAGCCAGACTCAACAAGAAAAAAAGGGAGAAGACTCAAATCAACAGAATTAGAAATGAAAAAGGAGAAGTAACAACTGACACTACAGAAATACAAAGGATCATGAGAGACTACCACAAGCAACTCTATGCCAATAAAAGGGACAACCTGGAAGAAATGGACAAATTCTTAGAAAAGAACAACCTTCTGGGACTGAATCAGGAAGAAATGGAAAATATAAACAGACCAATCACAAGCACTGAAATTGAAA
Organism: Monodon monoceros; assembly: GCF_005190385.1. Taxonomy (NCBI): domain Eukaryota; kingdom Metazoa; phylum Chordata; class Mammalia; order Artiodactyla; family Monodontidae; genus Monodon; species Monodon monoceros. The sequence goes on along the minus strand of NW_021703772.1, from coordinate 110,180,816 downwards.
CTGTGGTTAAGAATCTTCCAACAAACAAAAGGCCAAGACCAGATGGCTTCACAGGTGAATTATATCAAACATTTAGAGACCAGCTAACACCTATCCTTCTCAAGATCTTCCAAAATATAGCAGAGGGAGGAACACTCCCAAACTCATTCTATGAGGCCACCATCACCCTGATACTAAAACCAGACAAAGATGTCACAAATAAAGAAACCTACAGGCCAATATCACAGATGAACATAGATGCAAAAATCCTCAACAAAATACTAGCAAACAGAACCCAACAGCACATTAAAAGGATCATACACCAAGATCAAGTGGGGTTTATCCCAGGAATGCAAGGATTCTTCAATATACGCAAGTCAATCAATGTGATACACCTTATTAACATATTGAAGGAGAAAAACCATATGATCATCTCAATAGATGCAGAGAAAGCTTTCGATAAAACTCAACACCCATTTATGATAAAAACCCTGCAGAAAGTAGGCATAGAGGCAACTTTCCTCAACATAATAAAGGCCATATATGACAAACCTAAAGCCAACATTGTTCTCAATGGTGAAAAACTGAAATCATTTCCACTAAGATCAGGAACAAGACAAGGTTGCCCACTCTCACCACTATTATTCAACATAGTTTTGGAAATTTTAGCCACAGCAACCAGAGAACAAAAAGAAATAAAAGGAATCCAAATCAGAAAGGAAGAAATAAAACTGTCACTCTTTGCAGATGACATGATGCTATACATAGAGAATCCTAAAGGTGCTTCCAGAAAACTACTAGAGCTAATCAATGAATTTGGTAAAATAGCAGGATACAAAACTAATGCACAGAAATTTCTTGCATTCCTCTACACTAATGATGAAAAATCTGAAAGGGAAATTAAGGAAACACTCCCATTTACCATTGTAACAAAAAGTATAAAATAACTAGTAATAAACCTACCTCAGGAGACAAAAAGACCTGTATGCTGAAAACTATAAGACACTGATGAAAGAAATGAAACATGATACTAACAGATGGAGAGATATACCATGTTCTTGGATTGGAAGAATCAACATTGTGAAAATGACTATACTACCCAAAGCAATCTACAGGGTCAATGCAATCCTTATCAAACTACCAATGGCATTTTCCACAGAAGTAGAACAAAAAATTGCACAGTTTGTATGGAAGCACAAAAGACCCCGAATAGACAAAGCAATCTTGAGAACGAAAAACGGAGCTGGAGGAATCAGGTTCCCTGACTTCAGAGTATATTACAAAGCTACAGTAATTAAGACAGTATGGTACTGCCATAAAAATAGAAATATAGATCAGTGGCACAGGATAGAAAGACCAGAGTCAAATCCACACACATATGGTCACCTTATCTTTGATAAAGGAGGCAAGAATATACAATGGAGAAAAGACAGTCTCTTCAATAAGTGGTGCTGGGAAAACTGGACAGCTTCATGTAAAAGAATGATATTAGAACACTCCCTAACACCATACACAAAAATAAACTCAAAATTGATTAAAGACTAAATGCAAGGGCAGACACTATCAAACTCTTAGAGGAAAACAGGCAGAACACTCTTTGACATAAATCACAGCAAGATCCTTTTTGACCCACTTCCTAGACTAAGAAATAAAAACAAAATAAACAAATGAGACCTAATGAAACTTAAAAGCTTTTGCACAGCAAAGGGAACCATAAACAAGACCAAAAGACAACCCTTAGAATGGGAGAAAATATTTTCAAATGAAGCAACTGACAAAGGATTAATCTCCGAAATTCACAAGCAGCTCATGCAGCTCAATATCAAAAAAACAAACAATCCAATCCAAAAATGGGCAGAAGACCTAAATAGACATTTCTCCAAAGAAGATATACAGACTGCCAACAAACACATGAAAGGATTCTCAACATCATTAATCATTAGAGAAATGCAAATCAAAACTACAATGAGATATTATCTCACACCAGTCTGAATGACCATGATCAAAAAATCTACAAACAATAAATGCTGGAGAGGGTGTGGAGAAAAGGGAACCCTCTTGCACTGTTGCTGGGAATGTAAATTGATACAGCCACTATGGAAAACAGTATGGAATTTCCTTAAAAAACTACAAATAGAACTACCATATGACCCAGCAATCCCAATACTGGGCATATACCCTGAGAAAACCATAATTAAAAAGAGTCATGTACCACAATGATCATTGCAGCTCTATTTACAATAGTCAGGATGTGAAAGCAACATAAGTATCCACTGACAGACGAATGGTTAAAGAAGATGTGGCACTTATATACAATGGAATATTACTCAGGCATAAAAAGAAATGAAACTGAGTTATTTGTAGTGAGGTGGATGAATCTATAGGCTGTCATAGAGTGAAGTACGTCAGAAAGAGAAAAACAAATATGGTATGCCAACACATATATATGGAATCTAGAAAAAAAAAAAGGTTCTGAAGAACCTAGGGGCAGGACAGGATAAAGACACAGGCATCGAGAATGTACTTGAGGACACGGGGAGGGGGAAGGGTAAGCTGGGACAAAGTGAGAGAGTGGCATGGACATATACACACTACTAAATGTAAAATAGATAGCTAGTAAGAAGCAGCCACATAGCACAGGTTGGTCAGCTCCGTGCTTCGTGTCCACCTAGAAGGGTAGGATAGGGAGGGTGGGAGGGAGATGCAAGAGGGAGGGGATATGAAGATATACGTATATGCCTAGCTGATTCACTTTGTTATACAGCAGAAACTAACACACCATTGTAAAGCAATTATACTCCCATAAAGATGTTTAAAAAAAGAGAAATAAGCACTTACAATAATATAACGCAATTTTGTTTTGTCAAATATTTGGCAGACTGTCGTGTTTCTATTTCCATGTTACTGATGAAGAAAGCTAACAGTTTCAGAATTAAAATGGATGGAGACAGATACACCAGAAATACATCTACACGTGGAACAGCTCCTACAGAACACCTACTGAACATTGGCAGAAGACCTCAGACCTCCCAAAAGGCAAGAAATCCCCCACGTAACTGGGTAGGGCAAAAGAAAAAAGAGTAAACAGAGAGAAAAGAATAGGGATGGTACCTGCCCCAGTGGCAGGGAGCTGTGAAGGAGGAAAGGTTTCCACACACTAGGAAGCCCCTTCGTGGGCGGAGACTGCAGGTGGCGGAGGGTTAAAGCTTCAGAGACGCGTAGGAAAGCGCAGCCACAGGGGTGCGGAGGGCAAAGCGGGGAGATTCCCGCACAGAGGACCATGGCCGACGGGCACTCACCAGCCCGAGAGGCTTGTCTGCTCACCCGCCTGGGCGGGCGGGACTGGGAGTTGAGGCTTCAGCTTCAGTCGGAGCGCCGGGAGAGGACTGGGGTTGGCGGCGTGAACACAGCCTGCAGGGGTTTAGTGCACCACGGCTAGCCAGGAGGGAGTCCGGGAAAATGTCTGGAGCTGCTGAAGAGGCAAGAGACTTTTTCTTCCCTCTTTGTTTCCTGGTGCGCGAGGAGAGGGGATTAAAAACGCTGCTTAAAGGAACTCCAGAGATGGGCGCGAGACGCAGCACAGGTCACTCTCCACACCTCCCTTCCGGGGAGCCTGTGCAGCCCGCCACTGCTAGGGTTCCGAAATCCAGGGACAACTCCCCTGGGAGAACGCACGGCGTGCCTCAGGCTGGTGCAACGTCACGCCGGCCTCCTCGTACCCCTCCCTCCCCCCAGCCTGAGTGAGCCAGAGCCCCCGAATCATCTGCTCCTTTAACCCCGTCCTGTCTGAGCTAAGAACAGACGCCCTCCGGCGACCTACGCACAGAGGGAGGGCCAAATCCAAAGCTGAGCCCCTGGGACCTGTGCGAACAAAGAAGAGAAAGGGATATCTCACCCAGCAGCCTCAGAAGCAGCGGATTAAAGCTCCACAATCAACTTGATGTACCCTGCATCTGTGGAATACACGAATAGACAACGAATTATCCCAAATTAAGGAGGTGGACTTTGAGAGAAAGATTTATGATTTTTTTCCCCTTTTCCTCTTTTTGTGAGTGTGTATGTGTATGCTTCTGTGAGATTTTGTCTGTATAGCTTTGCTTCCACCATTTGCCCTAGGATTCTATCTGTCCATTTTTTGTTTGTTTGTTTTTTTTAAAGTTTTTTTTCTCTTAATAATTACTTTTTTTATGTTAATAACTTTATTATATTTTATCTTTATTTTAATTTACTTTATCTCCTTTTTCTCCTTCCTTCCCTCCCTCCTTCCTTCCTTCCTCCCTCCCTCCCTCCCTCCCTCCTTCCTTCCCTCCCTCCCTCCCTCCTTTCTTTCTTTCTTTCTACTTCTACTAATTCTTTCTTGCTAATTTTTCTCCCTTTTATTCTGAGCCATGTGGATGAAAGGCTCTTGGTGCTGCAGCCAGGAGTCAGTGCTGTGTCTCTGAGGTGGGAGAGCCACCGTCAGGACACTGGTCCACAAGAGACCTCCCAGCTCCACATAATATCAAATGGCGAAAATCTCCCAGAGATCTCCATCTCAACACCAGCACACCAGCTTCACTCAACAACCAGCAAGCTACAGTGCTGGACATCCTATGCCAAACAACTAGCAAGACAGGAACACAAACCCACCCATTAGCAGAGAGGCTGCCTAAAATCATAATAAGTCCACAGACACTCCAAAACACACCACCAGACGTGGACCTGCCCACCAGAAAGACAAGATCCAGCCTCATCCACCAGAACACAGGCACTAGTCCCCTCCACCAGGAAGCCTACACAACCCACTGAACCAACCTTAGCCACTGGGGACAGACACCAAAAACAATGGGAACTACGAACCTGCAGTCTGCAAAAAGGAGACCCCAAACACAGTACGATAAGCAAAATGAGAAGACAGAAAAACACACAGCAGATAAAGCAGCAAGATAAAAACCCACCAAACCTAACAAATGAAGAGGAAATAGGCAGTCTACCTGAAAAAGGATTCAGAATAATGATAGTAAAGATGATCCAAAATCTTGGAAATGGAATAGACAAAATGCAAGAAACATTTAACAAGGACCTAGAAGAACTAAAGATGAAACAAACAATGATGAACAACACAGTAAATGAAATTAAAAATACTCTAGATGGGATCAATAGCAGAATAACTGAGGCAGAAGAATGGAAAAGTGACCTGGAAGATAAAACAGTGGAAATAACTACTGCAGAGCAGAATAAAGAAAAAAGAATGAAAAGAACTGAGGACAGTCTCAGAGACGTCTGAGACAACATCAGATGCACCAACATTTGAATTATAGGGGTTCCAGAAGAAGAAGAGAAAAAGAAGGGGACTGAGAAAATATTTGAAGAGATTATAGTTGAAAACTTCCCTAATATGGGAAAGGAAATAGTTATTCAAGTCCAGGAAGCACAGAGAGTCCCATACTGGATAAATCCAAGGAGAAATACGCCAAGACACATATTAATCAACTGTCAAAAATTAAGTAAGAAGAAAACATATTAAAAGCAGCAAGGGAACAACAACAAATAACACTCAAGGGAATCCCCATAAGGTTAACAGCTGATCTTTCAGCAGAAACTCTGCAAGCCAGAAGGGACTGGCAGGACATATTTAAAGTGATGAAGGAGAAAAACCTGCAACCAAGATTATTCTACCCAGCAAGGATCTCATTCAGATTTGATGGAGAAATTAAAACCTTTACAGACAAGCAAAAGCAAAAGCAGCTTTACAACAACTGCTAAAGGAACTTCTGTAGACAAGAAACACAAGAGAAGGAAAAGACCTACAAAAACGAACCCAAAACAATTAAGAAAATGGGAATAGGAACATACATATCAATAATTACCTTAAATGTAAATGGACTAAATGCTGCCACCAAAAGACATAGATTGGCTGAATGGATACAAAAACAAGACCCATATATTTGCTGTCTAAAAGAGACCCACTTCAGATCTAGAGACACATACAGACTGAAAGTAAGGGGACAGAAAAAGATATTTCATGCAAATGGAAACTAAAATAAAGCTGGAGCAACAATTCTCATATCAGACAAAATAGACTTTAAAATAAAGACTATTAGAAGAGACAAAGAAGGACACTACATAATGATCAAGGGATCGATCCAAGAAGAAGATATAACAATTGTAAATATTTATGCATCCAACGTAGGAGCACCTCAATACATAAGGCAAATACTAACAGCCATAAAAGAGGAAATCGACAGTAACACATTCATAGTAGAGGCCTTAACACCCCACGTTCACCAATGGACAGATAATCCAAAATGAAAATAAATAAAGAAACACAAGTTTTAAATGATACATTAAACAAGATGGACTTAATTGACATTTATAGGACATTATATGCAAAAACAACAGAATACACATTTTTCTCAAGTGCTCATGGAACATTCTCCAGGATACATCATATCTTGGTTTACAAATCAAGCCTTGGTAAATTTAAGAAAATTGAAATTGTATCAAGTATCTTTTCCAACCACAACGCTATGAGACTAGATATCAATTACAGGAAAAGATCTGTAAAAAATACAAACACATGGAGGCTAAACAATACACTACTTAATAATGAAGTGATCACTGAAGAAATCAAAGAGGAAATCAAAGAATACCTAGAAATAAATGACAATGGAGACTCGACGACCCAAAATCTATGGGATGCAGCAAAAGCAGTTCTAAGAGGGAAGTTTATAGCAATACAATCCTACCTTAAGAAACAGGAAACATCTCGAATAAAAAGCCTAACCTTGCACCTAAAGCAATTAGAGAAAGAAGAACAAAAAAACCCCAAAGTTAGCAGAAGGAAAGAAATCATAAAAATCAGATCAGAAATAAATGAAAAAGAAATGAAGGAAATGATAGCAAAGATCAATAAAACTAAAAGCTGGTTCTCTGAGAAGATAAACAAAATTGATAAACCAGTAGCCAGACTCATCAAGAAAAAAAGGGAGAAGACTCAAATCAATAGAATTAGAAATGAAAAAAGAGAAGTAACAGCTGACACTGCAGAAATACAAAAGATCATGAGAGATTACTACAAGCAACTCTATGTCAATAAAATGGACAACCTGGAAGAAATGGACAAATTCTTAGAAATGCACAACCTGCCAAGACTCAATCAGGTAGGAATAGAAAATATGAACAGACAAATCACAAGCACTGAAATTGAAACTGTGATTAAAAATATTCCAGGAAACAAAAACCCAGGACCAGATGGCTTCACAGGCGAATTCTATCAAACATTTAGAGAAGAGCTAACACTTATCCTTCTCAAACTCTTCCAAAATATAGCACAGGGAGGAGCACTCCCAAACACATTCTACAAGGCCACCATCACCCTGATACCAAAAGCAGACAAGGATGTCACAAAGAAAGAAAACTACAGGCCAATATCACTGATGAACATAGATGCAAAAATCCTCAAAAAAATACTAGCAAACAGAACCCAACAGCACATTAAAAGGATCATACAACAATGATCAAGTGGGGTTTATTGCAGGAATGCAAGGATTCTTCAATATACGCAAATCAATCAACGTGGTACACCATATTAACAAATTGAAGGAGAAAAACCATATGATCATCTCAATAGATGCAGAGAAAGCTTTTGACAAAATTCAACACCCATTTATGATAAAAACCCTCCAGAAAGTAGGCACAGAGGGAACTTTCCTCAACATAATAAAGGCCATATATGACAAACCCACAGCGAACATCATCCTCAATGGTGAAAAACTGAAAGCATTTCCACTACGATCAGGAACAAGACACGGTTGCCCACTGTCACCACTCTTATTCAACATAGTTTTGTAAGTATTAGCCACAGCAATCAGACAAGAAAAGGAAATAAAAGGAATCCAAATCGGTAAAGAAGAAGTAAAGCTGTCACTGTTTGCAGATGACATGACACTATACATGGAGAATCCTAAAGATGCTACCAGAAAACTACTAGAGCTAATCAATGAATTTGGTAAGGTAGCAGGATACAAAATTGATGCACAGAAAGCTCTAGAATTCCTATACACTAATGATGAAAAATCTGAAAGTGAAATCAAGAAAACACTCCCATTTACCATTGCAACTAAAATAATAAAATATCTAGGAATAAACCTACCTGAGGAGACAAAAGACCTGTATGCAGAAAATTATAAGACACTGATGAAATAAATTAAAGATGATACAAATAGATGGAGAGATATACCATGTTCTTGGATTGGAAGAATCAACATTGTGAAAATGACTATACTACCCAAAGCAATCTACAGATTCAATGCAGTCCCTATCAAACTACCACTGGCATTTTTCACAGAACTAGAACAAAAACTTTCACAATTTGTATGGAAACACCAAAGACTCTGAATAGGCAAAGCAATCTTGAGAACGAAAAATGGAGCTGGAGGAATCAAGCTCCCTGACTTCAGACTATACTACAAAGCTACAGTAATCAAGACAGTATGGTACTGGCACAAAGACAGAAAGATAGATCAATGGAACAGGATAGAAAGCCCAGAGGTAAACCCATGCACATATGGTCACCTTATCTTTGATAAAGGAGGCAGGAATGTACAGTGGAGAAAGGACAGCCTCTTCAATAAGTGGTGCTGGAAAAACTGGACAGATACATGTAAAAGTATGAGATTAGATCACTCCCTAACACCATACACAAAAATAAGCTCAAAATGGATTAAAGACCTAACTGTAAGGCCCGAAGCTATCAAACTCTTAGAGGAAAACATAGGCAGAACACTCTATGACATAAATCACACAAGATCCTTTTTGACCCACCTCCTAGAGAAATGGAAATAAAAACAAAAATAAACAAATGGGACCTAATGAAACTTCAAAGCTTTTGCACAGCAAAGGAAACCATAAACTAGACCAAAAGACAACCCTCAGAATGGGAGAAAATATTTGCAAATGACAAAGGATTAGTCTCCACAATTTACAAGCAGCTTATGCAGCTCAATAACAAAAAAACAAACAACCCAATCCAAAAATGGGCAGAAGACCTAAATAGACATTTCTCCAAAGAAGATATACAGACTGCCAACAAACACATGAAAGAATGCTCAACATCACTAATCATTAGAGAAATGCAAATCAAAACTACAATGAGATATCATCTCACACAAGTCAGAATGGTCATCATCAAAATATCTAGAAAAAATAAATGCTGGAGAGGATGTGGAGAAAGGGGAACCTTCTTACACTGTTGGTGCGAATGTAAATTGATAGAGCCATTGTGGAGAACAGTATGGAGGTTCCTTTAAAAACTACAAATAGAACTACCATATGACCCAGCCATCCCACTACTGGGCATATACCCTGAGAAAACCATAATTCAAAAAGAGTCATATACCAAAATGTTCACTGAAGCTCCATTTACAATAGCCCGGCGATGGAAAGAATCTAAGTGTCCATCATTGGGTGAATGGATAAAGAAGATGTGGCACATATATACAATGGAATATTTCTCAGCCATAAAAAGAAACGAAATTGAGCTCTTTGTAATGAGGTGGATAGACTTAGAGTCTGTCATACAGTGTGAAGTAAGTCAGAAAGAGAAAGACAAATACCATATGCTAACATATATATATGGAATATAAGAAAAAAAAGGTCATGAAGAACCTAGGGGTAAGACATGAATAAAGACACAGACCTACTAGAGAATAGACTTGAGGATATGAGGAGGGGGAAGGGTAAGTTGTGACAGCAAGAGAGAGGCATGGACATATATACACTTCCAAACGTAAGGTAGATAGCTAGTGGGAAGCAGCCACATAGCACAGGGAGATCAGCTTGGTGCTTTGTGACCACCTGGAGGGGTGGGATAGGGAGGGTGGGAGGGAGGGAGACGCAAGAGGGAAGAGGTATGGGAACATATGTATATGTATACCTGATTCACTTTGTTATAAAGCAGAAACTAACACACCATTGCAAAGCAATTATACTCCAATAAAGATGTAAAAAAAAAAGCATGGAAATATAGAATTTTTATAGTATATTGTGGGTGGCTTCCAATTATTTTTCAATAAATGTTTTGTATGAATAACCCCCCAAACTAAAAAACTTTAGAGTCAACTTCTCAACTTCCTTCAAAACCCTGTTGGGATTTTGATTGGAATTTTTTGAATCTATAGCTCAGTTTGGAGAAAACCAATCTCTTTGTAATATTGAATCTTCTTGTTCATGCGCACATTTTATCTCCATTTAGTCCCATCTTCTTTATTTTCTGTATGATTTTCTCCATCTAAGTCTTTAAATATCTTTTGTTAGATTTATCCCTTGTGCCTTATATGTTTTATCTCTGTTGTAATGGCATATATATATATTTTAAATTACATATATATATTTTTGGCTGTGTAGCTTGTGGGATCTTAGTTCCCTGGCCAGGGACTGAACAAAGGCCCTGGCAGTGAAAGTGCAGAGTCCTAGTCACTGGACCACCAGGGAATTCTCCCAAAATTACATTTTGAACTGCTTGTTGTTGGTATAAAGAAGTACAACTGTTTTTCATTTTTTATTTTCACCACCACTTTGAAAAAGTATTATATTTGTAAAATTTTATCTGAAGATTTCTTTTTTAAAATATAAGCAGTTATACAAGTTGTCAAAAGAAATAATTTTCTTTCTTCCTTTTCAATCTCTATAGTTTTAAATTTCATTTTCTTGCCTTTCTGGCTTGTCTATAGTATACAATCGAATATAAAAGAGTATAGTGGCAACCTGGTCTTATTCCTGATTTTAAAGGGGAAGCTATGAATGTGTCACCCTGAAGTATAATGTTTGCTGTAGGGTTTTTGGTAGATGAGCCTTTTGGGCCAAGGAAGTTCCCTTCTATTCCAATTATGATAAGAGTTATACTAAATAGTTTTAGGGACTTTATAAAATGCTTACCCCTGCATTTAATAAGATAATAGTTTTCCTCCTTTTATCTATTATGTAGATTTTGTTTTCATTTTCTGCTCTTGGACTAACTTTGCGTTTCTGGGACAGACCCAATTTGGTCAAAATGAATGAATATTTTTTGGTCATTTATGTTCATAGGTAAAATCATTCTACAAATTTCCTTTTTTTTCCTGTTCTTGCCTGGTTGGATATCCAGGTTTTCGCTGCCTCATCGAATGAGTTGGGTCCCCCTTTCTGCTCTCTGGAAGTGTTGGTATGGGACTAGAAGGCCCTTCCACCTGCCTTCTCTGTGGGTCTCAGCCCTCAGACTCTGTGTGGGTGTGCAGGGCAGGCAGCCCTTCTCAAAGATGCCACAAGCTCTCTCCCCTTTCCCTTTGGTTTCCTCTCTTCCCTCAATTTTGGAAATAATTTCCCCTGTGGGAGAGAGGATTTGCTCTGAACTCTCTCATATTCTTCTGAACCTCTTGTTCCTTTCCTGAGCTTAAGTTTTTGAAATGCCTAAGTCAAGACTGTAACTCCTGTTACCTGTGGGATGCTTCCCTCAGTTGTCAGGCAGAGAGCCAGGCAGGGGTACAGAGAACTCTGAGGAGTGAAACCTCAGTTAGCATCTTAGAATAGAATTCCACGACAGTGGCACAATCTCTCAGCTTACTTGTGCTATGGTGGGGGGGATTTGTGCCTAGATCTACTTGAACCTGAAGACCTTGCTTTTTCCTTTCTCCTTGCTGCTTCTTTACGCAGACCCCTGCTCCTGGCCAGCAGCTGTGTCCTTGGCCTCTGGCAATGATTCTACAGCTGACAGAGGCCAGGATTGCTTGTCTCTCACCTTCCCCACCTCCCTGATGCCCTCTCAGCAATTTGTGTCTGGGGAAAAGTGTAAGCCCCAGACAGAAAATAAACTATCTGTACTACCAAGGGCCCTGTCTGTGTTCTGCTCAGGGGAGGGGAGCCCTGGGCAATGAAGGGCCCTGAGAGCCTGGAGACCAGGCTCCTGTCCTGGGTCCAGCACAGACAGCTGTGTGGTCTTGGTCAAGCCCCTCTGTCCACTAGGATCTTTGTTGCCACATCAGTAGAGGAAGGGGTTTGACCAAGTGTTCTCGGTGGGTCCCTCTCATAGTGCATTCACTCTATATAAAGTACTCAGGGGAAAATAAACTTGATTCTTTTAAAAATAAACACAATTAAGAACTCAGGCCAGAGCCGGGATTTCTAGATAGTAATATTAACAGCTGACATTTATTGAGTGCTTATTACAGACCTGACACTCTTCTAAGTACTTTGCGTGATTGAAACGTGTCATCCTCTCAAAAGCCTTGTGAGGTAAGTATTATTATCAGCATTCCTGTTTTACAGATAAGAAAGTGGAGACTTCGAAGGGTTGAGGGGCATCCCTCTAGGTTACCCAGCCAGTAGGTGGTAGATCCAGATTTGAACCCAGGACTCTGGTACCAAAGCCTGCAGGCTTTGTATCCGTGCCAATTTAATTCAGTCTATGTTTATTGAGTGCTTAGAATGTGCAAAGAACTGTGTGGAAAACAATGATATGACTTATATATCTTAAATATTAGTGGAGGAAATGCACATTAACAACTAACCATAAGACAACAGCCTGCAATAAGTAATTACAGATTTGTAATTCTCACTGGGTGATGGGGAAAGGAGGCCAGGTTTAAGAAAGGACATAGTGGGTAAGTAGGATGAAAAAGTTAACTTCTCGTTATCAGGCAAAATTGTCAGGCTTGGATTCAAACAGATTCCTGAGTGTTCCTTCAGAGAGAGCTGAGCTGGCCATGGTTAGCGCTGGGGAGGGCCAGCTTCTATGGGATACAGCTTTAACTTCCTATTGGCCAGGCCACTCACGTTTTTGTAGGGAGAGAGGGTAACTTGTAGACACTGACAGCAATACAAATGATTGTTTGTGGCAATACAAATGAGTTTTTTTCCAGTAGAGTTTATAAATCTCTGTAAGTCAATTTCATTTGAACCATTTTCAGCATCTGATTCTCATATAATTAATGAGTTAAATGAAATCTTTAGAAAGTGTTTATTTTCTATTTGTATAAGAAGCATGGTTTTACCATTTTAAAGGCTATATTTTAACACTGTGAATATTTTCAAACATATATTCAAAGCATCGAGATTAGCGTAACGAATTTCCACGCGCCAGCCTCCAGATGCCACACGGCATGGACACAGCTGCGAGGGCTGTATGTATTTAGTTCACTTAATTTGCTCACTCTCTCCATGGAGCAGGTGCAATTGTTACTCCACTTTATAGAGAATGAAACTAAACCATGAAGAGGGAAAGTGACATGTCCAGGGTGCCACAGCTGACACAGGCAGAGCTGGGATTTGTCTCTGGAGCCCTGGTTGTGATTCACTGCTATCTGAGCAGACTTCAATCCTGGAGGATCACTGGAGCTAGTATGTGGCTGTGCATTTTGAGGCTTCAGGAAGGTGATGTTGTGTGTGGACTCCGTTAACACTTTCCCTCACACCCAGAATGAGGACCTCTGGATGGCTTTAGGAAATGCAGCACTGAACCCAGCTGAGTAAAGCCAGGTCAGCACAGCAAGGGCTCTAAGCTCAGACCACACTGAGTGAGATCTGCCACCTAACAGCTGTATAGCTCTGGACATGTCACTTCCCCCAGAGGCCCAGTGACCTCCTAACAGCTCACAACAGCCAGCCAGATGGAAAAGGTTGGCTTGTGTGACGATCCTGCAACTGGTGGGCATTACTTTCCCTTTCTCCAACTCTTGTCTTTCTGGCTTGTTGGCTGTGTGGTGGTGGGGGACTGAGCCTGTCCATGAGTCTGATGGTGGGGCGCTGACCCCATCTATGAGTCTGATGGTGGGGGGCTGCCCCTGTCCACAGGTGGTGTCACAGGTGGCCAAGAAGTCCACCCACACTGATCCCTGAGGAGTGGAAGCCTGGAAGCCCTGCTCCCTGAAAATGAAGGATCCTCCCTGGTCACCAGGACAGGGGCGTCAGACTTGGGCCTCTGACAGATTTTATTGCTCAAACAGGCCCACAGCCCTGTTGGAGAGGGGCCAGAATGAGAGGGAAAGTTAGATTTTATATATCCAAACAGGTTGTTCTTAGAATAAAAAAAACAAAAACTTAACTAAAAGCAAAAGGAAGCGTCCTGGCTCTGTGCCTGTGGGAGGCTTGCAGAGGTCACAGGGGCAGGAAATCCAGTTCCCTTTGGAGCCCAGAGACTTCCAGCAGGCAAGGGTCACAGTCCTGGAGCTGGGCCAGGTCTCTGTCCTCTGGCCTCTGCTCTAATGCTAGCATCCCCATGTTACTTGCAAGGGAGCTCAAGGCACACGTTGTCCGTGTTGATGTGTCTTTCCTTGCTCCAGGGTTCTGCTGAGGTGCTCATGAACTGCCTGTGCTTGTGGTGTGGCCCCAGTTAACCCTCCAGCAGAGCTGTGAGGTGCACCTTCCACGGGCTGGAAGGCAGGGGAGGCCAGGGCTCCGGCTTGCATGGCTGTAAAAGGAAGGGCCAAGATTTGAATCCAGGTTTTCTGGTTTGGAGCACACGTTTCTTTGCTTTTCAAATTCCCCTTAAATTAACTCAGTTTTCTTATCTGTCAGTTGAGCTCTGTGGCAACAACCCCTTTACTGATAAAATGCAGATGAATGATTTGAAGTGCAACAGGGCTGTCAGAGCAAGGCCAAATGTGCTGGGCCTTCTCGGGGCCGGGTGATCATTTATGATTCTTCCATATTACCCTGGAAAGGGATGTCAGCTCAGAGCCGGGCATCAGGTGTCTATGTCTTTGTGGTGGGGAGAGACACAGTGAAAGAGTTGAGAACAAACTGCAGGTCTGGGAACTGTGGGTTTGGAGAGGGCAGGGGAGGAGGAAAGAGGAGGAAGAGGCTGGGTGGAGGATGGCTGGAGGCTTATCTCAGGAAACTCGGAAGAGGGATTGGGGCCTGGACAAAGGACTAGATTCCAGGACCATTTCTGTGGAGACAAAGGCTCAGAGAAGGGGTCCTAAGGCTTGGAGAGGGAATGTAGAGCCATGGTAGGCAGTGTGGACATTCAGGTGGAAATAGGCCTTGCTGAGACCCTGTGTATTAGGGGAGCTGTTCCCTGCTCTTCTAACTTGAGGAGCCCAGTTCTCCATAATGACGAGGATGAAGATGATAATCAACACTTACCCACCTCCTATGAGCTGAGAACTCTAAGCACCTTAAGTGTGGTAGGTCCATCAATTCTCACAATGGCTCTGAAAAACAGGCACTATTAACCACCACGAGGGACAGACAAGGGCAGAGAAGAGATCAATAATTTGCTCAAGGTCAGGTCACACAGGTCATGGTGAGGAGCTGGGATGTGGACCTGGTAGTCCAACTTCAGAGTCCACTCTGGGGTGTGATGCCACACCGCCTCTTTCTCTCCAATAGCTAGATCGTGTCCACCGTCCGTGTCTTACATCAACAGCAGTCTCTGGAGGGACTCCTTCAACCCGGAGCTCTGGAAGGGATAGCAATGAGATGGAACAGAAATGGGTGAGAACCATCATGGGGGACAGTGCAAGAGCGCAAAGGACTTACAGCCGGTAGTCATGGTGGTTGGCAGCTTCTTACGTGACCCCCATCCCTTGCCTCCTGGTGCTAAGCCCTCATGTAATCTCCTCCCCTAGTGATCCACTTCTAAACAATAGACTATGTCAGGATGATAGGATGTTACCCCCAAGATTAGTTTATAAGAAAACTGTGGCAGTCTTGCACTCTCCTCTCTGTTTCTCTCTGCCCTCTTCCTCAGTCTTAGATCACTTGTACTGGGGAAGCCAGCTTCCTTGTGAGCAATGCTGTGGAGAGACCCATGAACCTTGATAAGGAGCTGAGTCCTCAGTCCAGCAGCCCGGGAGGAAGTGAAGCTTGCCAACAACCATGTGAGTGACCCTGGAGCTGGGCTGCCCCACCCCCTGTCACCACAGCTGAACATTTAGATGAGATCACAAGATGAAACCAATAGCATAACTGTGACCTCATCAGAGACCTTGGGTCTGAGATGCCCAGATAAGCCATGCCTGAATTCCTGACCTTCAGAAACTGTGAGATCATACTTGCTTGTTGTTTTAAGCTGCTAAGTTTTGGGGTAGTTTGTTAGGCAGAAATAAGTAACTAATACACTTCCTACTCTTAAGAACCTGCCAATCCACTCTAAGTAGGGGGAACATATAATTAATCACCTTAATTGGAACAATTCTGAGAATAAAATTATGCTGGAGTGACAGGCATAAATTTGGACCATCCTTTTGTGCAAATCAGGGCACATAGAACATAAGGAATACGTGTGGCATGTTAGAATTCTCCTGAGGTCCTTTCATGTTCCACATGCTCCCTACCTGGCCTGGAGGTGCTGGGTGCCAAAGTCTTGCTTCTGGAGCATCAGAGCTAGATCTTGGCTTCTTTATTTTACACATGCCCCTGGCCTGGCCTCTGAGGGCTTAGAACTTTTCACCTGATTGCCACGGCTGGTTTGCTCTCCTACAATTCTCTGTGCACTGAATGCTGGGCCTGTCTGTCTGTTAGGATTTAGAATGGCTGGGGATGGGAAGCTCTTTATCCCTCTGTCTGTGCCATGGGAGTGACATTTGAGGCAAGGAAGACCTCCATCCTGCCTAAAGTCCAAGCCAAGAGCAGGTTTCCCATTCCTGGAAATGTGGCTCCAGTGGTCCTGGTGAAAGATGAGCTTATATGGGAGCAGAGAACCTAAATTCAGGAGGAATTATGGCAAGAATGTTTGTGAACTGGAGTTGGAGGACCATTTATGATGAGCCCCTCTTGCCATCTCATAACAGCTTCTTCTTGTTCTCTTGCTTCTGAACTGGCCTCTTAGCCCAGATTCCAGAAGGGACCATTCTGATTGCTTTAGAAAATTAACTAATTCCTTGTGTATCAGGTCCTTATGAGCAGACCAGCTTGGGGATAGCTGATAACTTATTGATTGGCCACCTTTGGGCAAAGATGCCAACTCAGGTGCACAAAACAACTACCCCTTGGCAACAAGCAGCCCAACGTTGCTTCCTTGAGCAGGGGCTGAAGGTGGGGCCCAATCAGCTGAAATGGGACACTGGTTATGGTCCCTTGAGTCTCTTCCAGAAGCAGCAGGGTGACTTGGCCACATTGTCATTTCAACTACGTCTTGGGGTGTCTTCTGTCCTGAAGCATCCTCACAATCACTCTGACAGGTTGTGCACTGGTAGTATTTTTCCATCTGATTCTCTTGCTATTCTGAACTCTGTGGTGGCAGGAAGCAAAAATGATTCCTAAGAGACTTCACAGTGGTGGACCCCTCATGTCAAGGGTGGTGATTGAGACACAATTGCATTTAAAATTACTGATCTGTGTCCATCTGATATGACATCTGTGGGTCTGTTTATCCTCACACTGTGAAGAATCAAGGAATCACAGTTGGCCAGAAAGCACTGGGGTGTGCTCCACCTTTGGGCTCCATCCACATTTCGGGACCTCTTGCAGAAGCTTCTCCTTGGCCATTGCTAAAGTTCTTTTCTGGAGAACCCACTTCCTTTGGACAGTGCTTGCTGACTCCCTGTTAATTATGCATTAAAAGGGATGGAGATAAATTGATTTCTGTGTCAGACACTCTTGCTCCCATTGCAAAATTGCTTTAAAAGGCCATAAAACATGAACTTTTGGTAGATCTTTGGAAGACAAGCATACAGGGAAATGTTATTTTACTGTCTCAGTTATTAGTGCTGTTTTTAAAATGATCACTGACCAGGGCCCAATTCAGTTTCTCTTAAGTGTCTACTTGAAGTGTCTAATTGAACCTCTTCAAGGAATTTAATCGTGGGACACTTGCAACTTATTTCCATACTCAAACAGTAGCAAATTATCTTCCTTTGGATCACTCTGTTAAGTAATTTCATATAAGTATCCAAAAAACACATTGAAAGAAATTTGGAAATGTTTCAGGTGGAGAATTTACATCTTTCTTGGAATAAGATTAATAAGAAGCTGAAAAATGAATCCATGTTCATTGGAGATTTTTAAAAAAATTTAATTTATTTACTTTGGCTGTGCTGGGTCTTCATTGCTGTGCGCGGGCTTTCTCTAGTTGCGGCGAGCGGGGGCTACTCTTCGTTGCTGTGTGTCGGCTTCTCATTTCAGTGGCTTCTCTTGTTGTGGAGCACAGGCTCTAGGCATGAGGTCTTCAGTAGTTGTGGCAAGAGGGCTCAGTAGTTGTGGCTCATGGGCTCTAGAGTGCAGGCTCAGTAGTTGTGGCGCACGGGCTTAGTTGCTCTGTGGCATGTGGGATCTTCCCGGACCAGGAGCCTGGGAGAAATCCAGGCATCTTTTCCAGGCCAGCACTTTTGCTCACATCTGATTGGCCAGGCTGTACCACATGACCTCACCTTGCCTGAATAGAGCCAGGGACATTCTTCTTTCACAGTCATTGGCTACTCCCAGAAGAAGGGGAAAAGACTTGGGGTGGATAATTCCCAGTGACTCACTCTGGCTTTAGGCAGTGAGAGGGCTGGGGTAGAGGAACATCCTGGGTAGTAGGCAGGGGTGGATAGGGGAGAATCTTGTGTGATTTAGGCTAAGAAACTTCACTTTTTCCTGCAGCCAGCAGTTGTCAAACTGGGTCTTATAGATGCTAGGTCTCTGCAGCGATGTCTTGCACATATGGCAAAAGATTGATTTGAATTACTTTTTAAAAATATAAGTTTCAGGTGTACAGCACTATAATTTGACATCTGTATACACTACAGAGTGATCACTACCACAGTAGAATTACCATCCATCACCATACATAGAGTTGACCCCCCTCACCCATTTCACCCACTTCCCATCCCCCTTCCACTCTGGTAACCACTAATCTGATCTCTGTATCTATGAGTTTTTTATTGTTTGTTAGTTTGTTTTTTTTTAGATTCCACATATGAGTGAAATCATGTGAATTACTTAAAAAAGGATTTAAAATGATTTGAAAAGCTACTCAAATGTGTGGTGTATCATTTATATTTCTTTATTCACAGCCAAGAGAAGCTGACTCTGCAAATAAACACAATGATTGCTGGTTGCCTATGGCAGTGATTTTGAAACTTTTAGTTAAAGCAACAAAACCTCCTTTCAATCCAAAGATGACATGGTGCCTCAAAAAATAAGATGGATAGAAGGCATATTTTAAAAACTATATGGATTTGATAATTTTTTATCTATTATAAGGTTGATGACTTAGGGAAAGAATAGGAAGATAAGGAAGGAAGACAAAAGGGAGCAGGGAAGCAGTTACAAGGTTGCTGCAATGGCGAGAGATGATAGTGGCTCAGATGAAGGTAAAGATGAAATTGAAATAATTTGAGGTAAATTTTGGCTTCAGAGCCCCTTGGTTCTAGTTGATGGATTGGATGTGGGTAAATAGGGTGGAAAAGAGAACACCAGGATGACTCCTGGGATTTTGGCTTGAGCAACTAGGTGGATTCAGGTACTAGTTATTGAGATGAAGGGTGGAACACACTTACCTTTCTGAAGTACGATGAAGGATGTCACTAATCATATGAGCTGTTGGGGCAGTCATGGGAGGTAATTGTGAGGAGTGACAGAGAATAGAACATCAGAATAATCCTGATAAGGAATTATGAGAAACAGGACAGTAGGGTAAGCTCAATGTAACTACGGCTACAAACAGAATAATGTCTGTTTACTAATAGTGAGATGATGGATAAGAATTGTAGCTTTGATTACAATTTATATCAACAGAGCCCCAAATCCACCATAGCTATGTAGACACTTGCTGGCTACCTGAATGCCTTTGAGATTTTTTTCTAAATGATAGAATTATTTAATTCTCTATTATGAATTGGTGTGTTCCTTTGGGTCTTGTTTTCTTTTTTTGCCCTCGAAAGTTTGGTGACAAGGATGGGAATGAGCCTTTCCACTGGGCCAATTCTCATTCACTGTTGGAGGGTTAGTGGACACCTTTAATCAGGTAAATGGCCCTGCCTGTTTGCTGAAAAAGTCTTTCTTCAACACTTTGGCTCAGTAAATACACCATTTAATCAATTTCACTGTTGTAGCTTACAGCAAAAAAATATCATAGTCATGTGGGAAACAATATCTTCTCTCTATCTCAAATACAGGGAATAGAACCTGTAATTAGAGAACTAGAAAAACAGAGAATAATAAGGGAAGGACATTTTGCTTCTAATGCCCCATATTATCTGTGAAAAAGGAAGGAAAATTTGATAAGGAGGGTCAACCATGTATAGATTTGTATAAGATCTGAGAGAAATAAATATGTTTTTGTTTTCTCTGACACCTAAAGTACAGACCCTGCCACTATCCTAACCTCCGTATTAGGTGAGCTAAATATTTTTCTGTAATGGACTTATGTTCATCTTTCTTTACTATGCCTTTAGCGAAGGAGTCAAGGTGTTTCTTTGTGTTTACTTAGGGAGGCTTTCAATATTTGTGGCGATGGATTCCCATGAATTCAGGTATTTGCCTAATATATTCTCCTGGTATTTACAAGAGAACTCAGATAATTCTTTCCCACCTTCGGGGTCCATGCTAATTCACTCTATGGATGACTCATTGATAGCTAACACTTTCTGTGCCTGTAAAAGAAGATATTTCAGCTTTACAAAAATTTTAGCCTCTCAAGGACATTAGCCTCCCTAGATAATTTGCAGTATTGTTGAACTGAAGTCAAGCATTTGGGATATTTGTTATTAGCTGATAGGTGGAAAACACTTTCATCCCCAAATCATCCTATTTTACAAATGAAGTGACCCACCATGAGAAACAAGTCCTCCATGTTGAAGGTCCCTGCCTTCTCTGAGACGCTCAGCCGCTTACAGAGGTGGTACAGCAAAAGCATCACTCATGCTTACTTACTGTGGTCCAAAAAATCTAAAGAAGGTTTCCAACTCTGCAAGTATCCATTGTTTTCCCACCTGTGTTAGAAGTTCCTCATTGACAGACTGCTCCATCTTTTCTGTAGGAGAACTAGGGGGCTGCTGGTGGTACGCTTACTCAAAATTTATGCTTACCCAAATTAACCTCTTGTCTACCTGTGAAACTGCACACCTCAGATGGGAGTCGAACCCACAATCACACCTCAGATGGGATTTGAACCCATAATCTTCCAACTGAAACCACACAACTCATCTCAGGACTTAATAAAGCTTCTGTCTCGGTGCAGAAGGAGTTCAGCAAGAGGCAAAGTGTTAGGCAAGAAGCATATTTATTAATATAGGATGCTTGTGAAGGATACAAGCAGGAAGGCAAGGGGGCTCTGCCCCAAGAACTAAGTGGGCTACATTTTTATAATCAAAGGAAAAGTAGGGAGGGAGAGAAGACCGCCTTTGTCTTCTTCCTTCATAAAGATGTTGTAGGAAAATGAGGCATGAGAGGATGGTCATGTCCCAGGTCTTGGGCATGCCAAGTGAGGGTCCATGGCTTTACACAGGAAAGAATACAAGAGCGAGCCAGAGTAAACTGAAAGCAGAGATACACATTCCATAGGCAGAGAGATTGTGCACCCAAGGTGTGGGATGGTTCGTTTTTATGGGCTGGGTAATTCCATAGGCTAACAAGTTGGGGGGATTATTCCAAGTATTTTGGGCAAGGGTGGGGATTTCCAGGTTTTGGGCCACACCCACTTTTTGGCCTTTTATGGTGGGCCTCAGAACTGTCGTGGTGCTGGTGGGTGTGTCGTTTAGCTAATGTATTACAATGAGCATATAATGAGGCTCAAGGTCCATTGGAAGTTGAATTTTCTGCCATCTTGGACCTAGTAGGTTCTAACCAGTTTATGTCATATCCTCAATGGCTATGTCATTCTTTTAAAGGTTGTGCCCTGCCCCCTTCCCTCCTGTCTCACCTGCATGTGCTCTGGATGCTGGGTTGTTCAGGAGCCGCACTAGTAGCCCTTCTACTTGAAAAGTGTGCAGCTGTGGCTCTGGGACATTAACTTCCTTGTGTGAATCTAGCTCTTACTGCTGTTTTCCAAGTCCCCATGAGACAGCACTTGTCTGTGGGTTGCAGGCCTTATTGTCTAATCCTAATGTGATGCTACACAGCGGTAAACTCTGAAACCCAGCTGCCCTGTTGCCAGCTCCTGACCAGACGTGTGAACGTGACCACCTCACAGCCACAGAGGAAGATCCTCAGTCTCTGTCTGATTCATCTCACATTCTTATTCCCAGTGTTGACTTATATTGTTCACTGATGGATCTTGTGTGAGAGACACACAGGGAAATATATGTCATATGTAATAATCAGCCCTTGTGGGATTTAGAGGCTTATGTCCTCCCGAACATAAAATCAGCCCAAGCTCTGGAACTCATAAGCTGTTAGATGAGCTGTTAAATTAGCCACTGGTCTTAATGTGAATATCTATACTGATAGTAAATATGTGTTTGGGTCTGTCATGTTAGGAAGCAAATGAAAAGAAGAGAGGTTTTCTAACATTAATGGGAACTAAATATCACAGGGGAGACTAATTGTTGATTTGCTAAAGTCATTAAAACTTCACCAGCACATTACAGTAACTCATACCAGCTCTACGGAGGCTGAATGAGGGGTGGGGAGGCACTGGATGCTAACCAAATATTTAATGTTTTGTAGGCCTGAGGCCATTCAAGCCTGCAGGGTGGGGACAGGAACAGGGGTAAATAGAAGAAATGTAAAGAAAGCACTTGGTGCTGACTGGAGGGTAAAGGAGAAGGGAAGGAAGCATCTAGGAAAGTGCCTAGACTTCTGGACTGGGTGGCTGGGTGAATAGATGTGACATTCACCATTTATGGAAACGCTGGAAGAGGGTGCAGGTTTGTAGGACTCGTTTATGGTCACATTGAATTTAAGGTGGTTGTGTAAGTAAACGTTGATGTCACTCTGGATGATGACAGAAGTTGGATGTGCTGCAGGAGAGGGAAATGTCACACCCCAGGACTTGTGTGACTGGGAAGGATTGCTGAGCGAGGGGCTTTGTCTTCCTGCAGGAAAGAATTCAAGAGTGAGCCAAAGTAAAGTGACAGTGGATTTATTTAGAGATACACACTCCACAGACAGAATGTCATCCATCTCAGAAAGTGGGAGCAGCCCCAGGGCATGGGGCTGTTGGTTTTTATGTGCTGAGTAATTTTATATGCCAAAGAGCAGGAGGAATATTCTTGCTATTTTGGGGAAGAGTGGGGATTCCAAGGGGTTATTGGGCCATTGCCACTTTTTTAAAAAAAATTTAATTTTATTTATTTTTTTATACAGCAGGTTCTTATTAGTCACGTATTTTATACATATTAGTGTATATATGTCAATCCCAATCTCCCAATTCATCACCCCCCAACCCCCTCCGCTTTCCCCCCTTGGTGTTCATACACTTGTTCTCTACATCTATGTCTCAATTTCTGCCCTGCAAACTGGTTCATCTGCACCATTTTTCTAGGTTCCACATATATGCGTTAATATATGATATTTGTTTTTCTCTTTCTGACTTACTTAACTCTGTATGACAGTCTCTAGATTCAACCAACTCACTACAAATAACTCAATTTCATTCTTTTTTATGGCTGAGTAATATTCCATTGTATGTATGTACCATATCTTCTTTATCCATTCACGTGTTGACAGACATTTTGGTTGCTTCCATGACCTGGCTATTGTAAAGAGAGCTGCAATGAGCATTTTGGTACATGCCTCTATATGAATTATGGTTTTCTCAGGGTATATGCCCAGTAGCGGGATTGCTGGGTTGTATGGTAGTTCTATTTGTAGTTTTTAAGGAACCTCCATACTGTTTTCCATAGTGGCTGTATCAATTAACTCCCAACAACAGTGCAAGAGGGTTCCCTTTTCTCCACACCCTCTCCAGCATTTATTGTTTGTAGATTTTTTGATGATGGCCATTCTGACCGGTGTGAGGTGATACCTCATTGTAGTTTTGATTTACATTTCTCTAACGATTAGTGATGTTGAGCATTCTTTCATGTGTTTGTTGGCAATCTGTATATCTTCTTTGGAGGAATGTCTATTTAGGTCTTCTGCCCATTTTTGGTTTGGGGCGTTTGTTTTTTTGTTATTGAGCTGCATGAGCTGCTTATAAATTTTGGAGATGAATCCTTTGTCAGTTGCTTCAATTGCATATATTTTCTCCCATTCTGAGGGTTGTCTTTTTGTCTTGTTTATGGTTTCCTTTGCTGTGCAAAAGCTTTGAAGTCTCATTAGGTCCCATTTGTTTATTTTTGTTTTTATTTCCATTTCTCTAGGAGGTGGGTCAAAAAGGATCTTGCTGTGATTTATGTCATAGAGTGTTCTGCCTATGTTTTCCATTAAGATTTTGATAGCGTCTGGCCTTACATTTAGGTCTTTAATCCATTTTGAGTTTATTTTTGTGTATGGTGTTAGGGAGTGTTCTAATCTCATACTTTTACATGTACCTGTCCAGTTTTCCCAGCACCACTTATTGAAGAGGCTGTCCTTTCTCCACTGTACATTCCTGCCTCCTTTATCAAAGATAAGGTGACCATATGTGCATGGGTTTATCTCTGGGCTTTCTATTCTGTTCCATTGACCTGTCTTTCTGTTTTTGTGCCAGTACCATACTGTCTTGATTACTGTAGCTTTGTAGTATAGTCTGAAGTCAGGGAGCCTGATTCTTCCAGCTCTATTTTTTGTTCTTAAGATTGCTTTGGCTATTAGGGGTCTTTGGTGTTTCCATACAAATTGTGAACGTTTTTGTTCTAGTTCTGTGAAAAATGCCATTGGTACTTTGATAGGGATTGCATTGAATCTGTAGATTGCTTTGGGTAGTAGAGTCATTTTCACAATGTTGATTCTTCCAATCCAAGAACATGGTATATCTCTCCATCTATTTGTATCATCTTTAATTTCTTTCATCAGTGTCTTATAATTTTCTGCATACAGGTCTTTTGTCTCCTCAGGTAGGTTTATTCCCAGATATTTTATTCTTTTTGTTGCAATGGTAAATGGGAGTATTTTCTTAATTTCACTTTCAGATTTTTCATCATTAGTGTATAGGAATGCCAGAGATTTCTGTGCATTAATTTTGTATCCTGCTACTTTACCAAATTCATTGATTAGCTCTAGTAGCTTTTTGGTAGAATCTTTAGGATTCTCTATGTATAGTATCATGTCATCTGCAAACAGTGACAGCTTTACTTCTTCTTTACCGATTTGGATTCCTTTTATTTCCTTTTCTTGTCTGATTGCTGTGGCTAATACTTCCAAAACTATGTTGAATAAGAGTGGTGAGATTGGGCAACCTTGTCTTATTCCTGATCTTAGTGGAAATGCTTTCAGTTTTTCATCATTGAGGACAATGTTTGCTGTGGGTTTGTCATATATGGCCTTTATTGTCCTGAGGAAATTTCCCTCTATGCCTACTTTCTGGAGGGTTTTTATCATAAATGAGTGTTGAATTTTGTCAAAAGCTTTCTCTGCATCTATTGAGATGATCACATGGTTTTTCTCCTTCAATTTGTTAATATGGTGTATCACGTTGATTGATTTGCGTATATTGAAGAATCCTTGCATTCCTGGAATAAACCCCACTTGATCATTGTTGTATGATCCTTTTAATGTGCTGTTGGATTCTGTTTGCTAGTATTTTTTTGAGGATTTTTGCATCTATGTTCATCAGTGATATGGCCTGTAGTTTTCTTTCTTTGTGACATCCTTGTCTGGTTTTGGAATCAGGGTGATCGTGGCCTTGAAGAATGAGTTTGCGAGTGCTCCTCCCTGTGCTATATTTTGGAAGAGTTTGAGAAGGATAGGTGTTAGCTCTTCTCTAAATGTTTGTTAGAATTCGCCTGTGAAGCCATCTGGTCCTGGGCTTTTGTTTCCTGGAAGATTTTTAATCACAGTTTCAATTTCAGTGCTTGTGATTGGTCTGTTCATATTTTCTGTGTCTTCCTGATTCAGTCTTGGCAGTTGTGCATTTCTAAGAATTTGTCCATTTCTTCCAGGTTGTTCATTTTTTTGGCATAGAATTGCTTGTAGTAATCTCTCATGATCTTTTTTATTTCTGCAGTGTCAGTTGTTAGTTCTCCTTTTTCATTTCTAATTCTATTGATTTGAGTCTTCTCCCTTTTTTTCTTGATGAGTCTGGCTAATGGTTTATCAATTTTGTTTATCTTCTCAAAGAACCAGCTTTTAGTTTTGTTGATCTTTGCTATTGTTTCCTTCATTTGTTTTTCATTTATTTCTGATCTGATTTTTATGATTTCTTTCCTTCTGCTAACTTTGGGGTATTTTTGTTGTTCTTTCTCTAATTGCTTTAGTTGCAAGGTTAGGTTGTTTATTCGGGATGTTTCCTGTTTCTTAAGGTAGGATTTTATTGCTCTAAACTTCCCTCTTAGAACCACTTTTGCTGCATCCCATAGTTTTTGGGTCGTCGTGTCTCCATTGTCATTTGTTTCTAGGTTTTTAAAAATTTCCTCTTTGATTTCTTCAGTGATCACTTCGTTATTAAGTAGTGTATTGTTTAGCCTCCATGTGTTTGTATTTTTTACAGATCGTTTCCTGTAATTGATATCTAGTCTCATAGCATTGTGGTCGGAAAAGATACTTGATACAATTTCAATTTTCTTAAATTTACCAAAGCTTAATTTGTGACCTAAGATATGATCTATCTTGGAGAATGTTTCATGAGCACTTGAGAAAAATGTTTATTTTGTTGTTTTTGGATGGAATGCCCTATAAATATCAATTAAGTCCATGTTGTTTAATGTATCGTTTAAAGCTTGTGTTTCCTTATTGATTTTCTGTTTGGATGATCTGTCCATTGGTGTAAGTGAGGTGTTAAAGTCCCCCACTATTATTGTGTTATTGTTGATTTCCTCTTTTATAGCTGTTAGCAGTTGCCTTATGTATTGAGGTGCTGCACTGTTGGGTGCATATATATTTATAATTGTTATATATTCTTCTTGGGTTGATCCCTTGATCATTATGTAGTGTCCTTCCTTGTCTCTTGTAGCATTGTTTATTTTAAAGTGTACTTTTTTTCTGATATGAGTATTGCTACTCCAGCTTTCTTTTGATTTCCATTTGCATGGAATATCTTTTTCCATCCCCTCACTTTCAGTCTGTATGTGTCCCTAGGTCTGAAGTTGGTCTCTTTTAGACAGCATATATATGGGTCTTGTTTTTGTATCCATTCCGTGAGCCTGTGCCTTTTGGTTGGAGCATTTAATCCATTCATGTTAAAGGTAAATATCAATATATGTGTTCCTATTACCAGTTTCTTAATTGTTTTGTTTTTGTTTTTGTAAGTCCTTCTCTTTTTTTTTGTTTCCCACTTAGAGAAGGTCCTTTAGCATTTGTTGTAGAGCTGGTTTTGTGGTGCTGTATTCTCTTAGCTTTTACTTGTCTGTAAAGCTTTTGATTTGTCCATCGAATCTGAATGAGATACTTGCTGGGTAGAGTAATCTTCATTGTAGTTTCTTCCCTTTCATCACTTTAAATATGTCATGCCACTCTCTTCTGCCTTGTAGAAATCCTGCTGAGAAATCAGCTGGTAACCTTATTGGAGTTCCCTTGTATGTTATTTGTCATTTCTCCCTTGCTGCTTTCAACAATTTTTCTTTGTCTTTAATATTTGCCAATTTGATTACTATGTGTCTCGGCTTGTTTCTCCTTGGGTTTATCCTGTATGGGACTCTCTGTGTTTCCTGGACTTGGGTGGCTATTTCCTTTCCCATGTTAGGGAAGTTTTCGACTATAATCTCTTCAAATATTTTCTCTTGTCCTTTCTCTCTCTCTTCTCCTTCTGGGTCCCCTATAATGTGAATGCTGTTGCATTTAATGTTGTCCCAGAGGTCTCTTAGGCTGTCTTCATTTCTTTTCATTCTTTTTTCTTTATTCTGTTCCACAGCAGTGAATTCCACCATTCTGTCTTCCAGGTCACTTATCTGTTCTTCTGCCTCAGTTATTCTGCTATTGATTCCTTCTAGTGTGTTTTTCATTTCAGTTATTGTATTGTTCATCTCTGTTTGTTTGTTCTTTAATTCTTCTACATCTTTGTTAAACATTTCTTGCGTCTTCTTGATCTTTGCCTCTATTCTTTTTCCGAGGTCCTGGATCATCTTCATTATCATTATTCTGAATTCCTTTTCTTGAAGGTTGCCTACCTCCCGTTCATTTAATTGTTTTTCTGGGGTTTTATCTTGTTCCTTCATCTGGTACACAGCCCTCTGCCTTTTCATCTTGTCTATCTTTCTGTGAATGTGTTTTTTTCCCCACAGGCTGCAGGACTGTAGCTCTTCTTCTGCTGTCTGCCCTCTGCCAGATGAGGCTATCTAAGAGGGTTGAGCAAGTTTCCTGATGGGAGCGACTGGTGGGTGGGTAGAGCTGGCTGTTGCTCTGGTGGGCAGAGCTCAGTAAAACTTTAATCCGAGTGTCTGCTGATGGGTGGGGCTGGGTTCCCTCCCTGTTGGTTGTTTGGCCTGAGGTGACACAACACTGGAGCCTACCTGGGTTCTTTGGTGGGGCTAATAGCAGACCCTGGGAGGGCTCTCACCAAGGAGTACTTCCCAGAACCTCTGCTGCCAGTGTCCTTGTCCTCATGGTGAGACACAGCCACCCCCCGCCTCTGCAGGAGACCATCCAACACTAACAGGTAGGTCTGGTTCAGTCTCCTATGGCGTCACTGCTCCTTCCCGTGGGTCCCAATGCACACACTACTTTGTGTGTGCCCTCCAAGAGTTGAGTCTCTGTTTCCCCCAGTCCTGTGGAAGTCCTGCAATCAAATCCCACTAGCCTTCAAAGTCTGATTCTCTAGGAACTCCTCCTCCAATTGCCGGACCCCCTAGTTGGGAAGCCTGATGTGGGGCTCAGAACCTTCACTCCAGTGGGTGGACTTCTGTGATATAAGTGTTCTCCAGTTTGTGAGTCACTCACGCAGCAGCTATGGGATTTGATTTTACTGTGATTGCACCCCTACTACCATCTCATTGTGGCTTCTCCTTTGTCTTTGGATGTGAGGTATCTTTTTTGTGAGTTCCAGTGTCTTCCTGTTGATGATTGTTCAGCAGTTAGTTGTGATTTCAGTGCTCTCACAAGAGGGAGTGAGAGCACATCTTTCTGCTCTGCCATCTTGAACCAATCTCCATTGCCCACTTTTTGCCATTTTATGGTCTGTCTCAGAACTGTCATGGCATAAGGGGGATTGATTTTTATCATTATAATGAAGGTACAATGTGCTAAAGGTCAATGGCCAGGCCATCCTCAAAGTCACCTTGATTTAAGTCAGTTCCAACTGGGTTTTAGTGCATCCTAACAGCTGTGACCCATCTTCATTTATCTAGCAGTTGTGTCCTGTCCCTTTCTCTCCCGTCTCAGATAGAAAGGAATATTGTGGACCAGGTGGAAAAATCTTATACAATATAGCTAGGGAGAGAAAACACCTGAGAATTAGGGCATTATTTAGCTGAATGCTGTTAATCCAAATGGAACAAGTTTTTGTTTGTTTGTTTTTGTTTTTGTTATGAGGGATTTAAAAAATGGTTGGAGATCTGATATCTGCACTGGCAAGTGAGGAAATGGCAGACTCTACCTGTTGACCACAATGTATTTGAGGTGAAGGAGATGGCTCCCATTGACCTTACAAGAGATCCAAGCTTCAGGGAAGCAGAGCAGAAGGAGATAAATATTATGGGTTAGGCAGATGTTGTGGGGCATGAAATGGTGTTTTAGGGGGTATTTTTAGTTTTCTTTGGAGGAAGATACTTTCATCCAGGACTTCAAAGGTTAGT
The DNA here is from genome assembly GCF_005190385.1 of Monodon monoceros. Classification (NCBI taxonomy): domain Eukaryota; kingdom Metazoa; phylum Chordata; class Mammalia; order Artiodactyla; family Monodontidae; genus Monodon; species Monodon monoceros. Next base: position 110,151,147 of record NW_021703772.1, on the reverse strand, counting down.
CCTTAAGCAATTTTTCAACTACAATGAGTACAGGCAGTCAAAGATAGTAGGGTACACAATGAAATATAATATCATGAGTGAAAATTAGAAGCACCACCCCATCACTCCCAGAAATTAACAATGGCCTCAAAGACCCAGGTATTGAAATCATCAGACATAAAATATAAAACAATTCTACTTTCCCTGTTTAATAAGTTAAGGACACACTTGGAAATATTTGCAGGGAGCAGAAAACTATAGAAAGTTATTTAGAAAATTTGAAAAAAGTAACAGAGCTTCTAGCAATAATCAAGATTAAAAGTTCAGTTGGGGCTTGGTCTCCTGACCTGCTTGTTCCTGGAACATTCTGTTTGGGAGCCCTGAGCTACCATGTAAGAAGGCCAACTAGCCTGAGGATGACTTGCTTAAGAGGCCACATGTAGGCACTTTGGTCAACAGTCCCAGCTGAGCCCAGCCTTCCAGCCACCCACTCCAAGGTGGCCCACCTGTGAGTGAGGCTGTCTTGTGTCCCCAGACAAGCTGAGCATTGCTAATTAAGCAGAAGAGTCACCCAGCTGAGCCCTGCCTGAACTCCTGACCCATAAATCATGGTATAAATGGAAAATAAACCCAAGTTAATGCCTCACAAAAGAAAGCGAAGTTAAAAAAAAATTTATTTTAAAGAAGCCTAAACTGCCAAAATCGCCAGCTGTGTGATTGGACTCAGCCAGACATCAAGCAGAGTACCAGGAGCATCTCTCAGTGAGCTCTTATGAAGTTACAAGTTTGAAGATGATGCCATCTATTGGCTAAAGCAGTCAAATGTTTGTGACTATTATGGTAATTACTGTGAAGGTCACGATGAAAAGACTGACACACAAATTTGTTGAATGAGTGAGTTGTTTGCAAGAAAGCCAGGAAACAGTGGAGAAGCACCATTACAGGAAATTCCCAGTTTCCAACACGCTTTTTGCACAGAGGATGATGTTACATGAGAAAAACAGACATGGACAACCTGAGTCAAAAAGTGACATGGGTGTGGGATCTGGGTATAAAAAAGTTTTAAGACAACTTTAGCCAATATATTTTGCTTAATTTTTTCTTTTTAATGTATGCATCAAGATAATATGTGATAAAATCTATGTTCATATAAGCCGTGTGTTCTTTTAATAAGTATAAAATAAAAATCTAATCAAGAAGTTATCAGTTTAATTGCAGCATTTTCTTTCTTATTTATACATAAATAATGACACATTTCACAATCAATAGGGTTTTAGATGTTATGAAATATGGTATATTGTTTAGGAATTCATATGTAGGTGGAAAAACAAAACACAAGCAAGGAGTTGACTATCATAAAAGTCAAGATATGGGCACCTCTGAGGTGAGGCAGGGGTCAGGAAGAGACCTGGGCTTCTGAATGGCTGCAGTGCCCTATGTTTTTAGCTGGGTGGGTTGGGTATTCATTTTACTATTTGGTGAATTGTAAATATATGTTCTATGCACTTTTCTATACAAGTTATTTTCATGATAAAAAGTTTAAAATAAATTATAAACTCAGTTGTAAAGTTCAGTGTTTCTTAGCCTTTAGGGGGGCACCCTGTTCCTGAGGAAATTGCTCAGGTTGAAAGATGCAACAGCTTGGATGCAGGAAGCAGCCTACATATTTCTTGCCTGCCAGCAGGATGCCAACTCTTGGCCTAGGTGAACAGTGCAGAATATCAGTCACTGGTGTTGTTCATGTGCCCGATGCACAGTGAGGCCAAACAAAAACATCAGAGTTTGGAGCAGAGAAAGGTTTATTGCAAGGCCATGCAAGGAGACAGGTGGTTCATGCCCAGCAAGCCCCAAACTCCTCGAAGTGTTTTGGCAAAGCAAGGTGAAGGAGGTGTGTGGTTAGTTCTTGCAAACTTCTTGATGTAGGAATCCATTGTTCTTGCAGCTGTCCACATAGGTCAGGTCACGATGTTTCTGTAAACCTCCAATAAGACAAATGTTATTCCCTGTTCTGCAACTTTTTAATCTCTGTATGAATGGATGCTTAAAGGTCAGAGCCTTGAGAATAGGCTATATTGTATATTTCAGAATAAGCAACATTCTTTTAAAAAAGGTGCAGAGCCAGCATGATTAAGCATAGGCAACAGAACGCAAAGTTTAGAGTAAAAGGAACAGATCTAATATGGCGTCAGATTTGGTCTTCCCAATTACAGTGATTCCCTCCCTGGGTGACAGACCTTAATTTGCTGAGAAGGAACTGGCCAGCTGGAGGCTGCCAGCCTTCGGGTCTGGGTTTGGCACTTTTTCCAGAATGGACAATTTTTGTGCTTGGGTCTGTCAGTGGGGAAATGAATTCTTTTAAGAATTCTGGGGAAATCTATACAAATGGGAGTGTGAAATGCGGCAGTAAACTACAGATGTTAGCAAGGTCTTGGAATGCTGGGACGGGACACATAAACCTTGTGAGAAGAGAAATAAGATTTCTAGGGAGTAAAATGAGATTTGGAGGCAAAAAGTCTTTATCAGTCACTCACTGTGGTCTCTCTGACTTTGGAAGATAATAAGAAAGGGAAAATAAGAGAGGTCTTACACTTAAGCAATTTGGAAATTGAAATGTAAATGTCAGGGACCTGAGCACAGCAGAATGGAAAGAGTAGAATCCTGTGGGATGGACACTCCAAAGACCCATCTCCTTCTAAGAGGAGGGTGGGGATCGTCTTTTGGGGGCAGAGGAGAGTTGATGGCTTTCCTTCTAGATGCCTTGGGGACCTCTGTCAGCAAAGGGTGGTGGACTACAAATCATGGTCTGGGGGAGAGCAGGAGGAAAACTCTTATGCTGCTTTACGTGTGTGTCTGTGCTGTGCAAGTGTTATCTGTATGTGTATGTCTAGACACAGTCCTTCCTAAGCTCCCCCTTGTGGACTGATTTTATTAAGTACTCTAAGATCTGGATCCTCAAAAAGGAGACCTATTTGTTATGCACACAGGGAACAAAGAAGGCATGAAACCCTCATCCCCTAATCCTCCAACTGCTGGTGCCTTCATCCCTGGGTGAGGTGGCCATACTGGGCCTCAGTAGCCTGGTCAGGGCACCGAGGGCGTGACTGAGGCTTGTCTGAGGCCATGCCCGTCCTCCTGTCCTGTCTGCTGCCCCTGTGGTCGGACACAAGGTTTAGCTCCAGCGCCCCCAAAGTGGCAACAAAAGAAGTGGGCTTTCTCATTTTTTTGGCTTTATCTTATGCAGTGAAATAAAGTCTAATAACACAAACCAAAAAAGGAAGCTTCTGCTCATGGGTATGAGGTTTTAGCTGCTCCCTTTCTGTGAAACAATAAATCCAGTCTTAACATTTTCATCTTTCCCATGATTCTCATTCTCTTTCCCAAGGTGAAATAATTGTAACAATATTCTTGGAGAAAATCTTTGTGTGTGTGTGTGAGTGTGTGTGTGAGTGTGTGTGTTTATCTTTTCCTTTTCCAGTTGGAATGAAACTTATATGGTGAAAGAGACAGTATGGAAACAACTGGTAATACTTAATATTTATGTGAAATGAGGGGGTGGTTTAGATATACTGCTGCTGCTGCTGCTGACCATAACAGGTAAATAAAGAGCCCTTCATAATCTGAGAATTTTAGAGTAATATTTGAATTGTTTATCTGAGAGATGTGTGTGTGTGTGAACAAATTTGACTCCATATTGGATCTGTTTCTTTTACTTTAACTTTTGTTAAAAGTTAAGACTGTTGCCTACAGCCTGAAATATACAGGATAGCCCATTCTCAAGGCTCTGACCTTTAAAGGTACAACACTTTTCCATTCATATAGAGATAAAAAGTTGCAGAACAGAGGATAATATTAGTCTTGTTGGAGGTTTATAGGAACATCATGACCTGACCCACGTGGACAGCTGCAAGAACAAAGGATTCTGACACCAAGAAGTCTGCAACAACCAGCCACACCCCCTCCCCTTTTAGTATAAAAGAAGCCTAAATTCGAATTCGGGGAAGATGGTTCTTTGGGACACTAGTCCACCATCTTCTGGGTCTGCTGGCTTTCCAAATAAGGTTGCTATTCCTTGCCCCAACATCTAGCCTCTCAATTTATTGGCCTGTTGTGCTGTGAGCAGTGTGAGCTTGGACTTGGTAACAAATTTTGGCGAAGCCAGCCTGGGGGCCTTCCTGCTAGTGGACAGCTGGCTCCCATTGGGGAATATTAGGGTAAGGCCTTAGGAACTGCCAGGACCACTTGTCGTGAGGGTCTTCCCTTCAAAATTCCCCAAAGTGGCACTGGCTGCCCCTGAGCTTGGCAGTTAGAGCAGGGAATCGACATCTGGGAGCTGAAGGGCCCCACACAGTAGGGTAAGTTACTCTGGTGTGTACAGCTGGAAAATTTATTACACTCCAGTTGGGTTCTTTTTCCTCTGGAATAAGTCAATTTGTTTTGTATTTTAGTAGAGTACCCTGTTGGAGAGAGGCAATAGTTGCTGGACCTTTACCTAGTTTGTGAACCGGTTCATTTATTTCTTTGGATGCTAACATTTGTGTGCACCGTTTGTATTTTGTCTTGTCTTTAAAAAATTGGGGAATGTTTCAACTCTCCCTAAAGAAAGTCCTCTGGGGTGCATTTTTATTTTAACATTTTTATTGGAGTATAATTACTTTACAATGGTGTGTTAGTTTCTGCTTTATAACAAAGTGAGTCAACTATACATATACATATATCCCCATATCTCCTCCCTCAGATTACAGCTATGAACCCATGACTAAGAAAAAGATAATGTTATTGTAACAGTGTGTGCCCACAGTATTGTTCAGATCTCCACAAGGGGTTTATGCAGGGTTATCTTGAAACCCTGTGTAACATGTACTGCCACCCTTGCTGTGTCAATTATGTCATTTGTGGTCTCCTGTATCATTGGTATAAGTAGGGCCCCAAGACCAAACTTGATGGTTTATTTAGGGTTTTCTGTTTGTCCTTTGGGTTTTTTGTTTCATTTTGTTTTGGTACCATTTCTCCATTTAAAGCCAAATCAGTTTGTGATATTTAAAACTTTTACTGATGTCAAACGGAGGAAAAGAAGAGAAACCCCCGTCCCCAAACTGTTGGTTCTTGTCTGACAGTGGGAAATTCTCAGGGAGAAGAGAAAGTTTCCACTTGGTTTCTAAAATGACAAAAAACCCCAGCCCAGAATTTAGCCTGGCTGTTTGATGCCAAGGCAAAATGGTTAAAGAGGATCTGTTGCTATTTATGGTTTTACAATAAAATGCTGAGGAATGGTGGCCTTTGAATGCCTGTATACAATCCTGCAATTAGAGTTATTCCACAAAAAAAGAGGGGAAGAATGATGAAACCCCCTACGTGCAAGCATTTGTGCCATTACATCAGGGAAAATAAGCAAAGGAAGGGAATGAGAGTGAAGATATGTTGTTTCAAACCTTAACTCCTCCAGCTGAGCTAGCTGTCCCAGCTGTTCCAGCTGCTATGCCAATATACCCACTCCTCCCACTGCCTCACATTCCTACAGATCCAGCCCCCATTCCTGACACTGGGGCTCAAGAAATGGTCAGACTGGCTCCCCCTCTTCATGGGGAGCAATTAGAAAATTCCGTGTTAGTTCCTGGGGCACAGAGTCCTGGTCTGGCATTGCCATCTAATACCTGGCAGCATACCCAGTTTGGACCAGAGCCACTCCCAGTGCAGGGCAATTTCCCCTATGACATTATCCTGTGGAGGCCTAAATGCAAACAGCCAGCAGGCTGGGTTTTAACAAAATTAAATAAATTCAGCAAAAAACAAATGAAGACCCCTCTGAATTTTTGGAAAGGATTTATCAGGCCTACAGCAGATCTCTAGGGCCCTGAAAATGCTAGAATGGAAAATATGAGAAAATTGCAAAAATCAGACGATGAATTTAGAATGAACTCTTCTCAGCTGGTAGATGTTGCTTTTAAAGTGTTCAACAACAGGGAGCAACAACAGAAAAAAGAAGATGCAAAATGTAATGCCACTTTTCTGGCAGTAGCGTTGAATTCCCAGAAGGTGAGTAACCCAAAGAGAGGTGAGCCACCATTGGGGAGGGAACAGTGTGCTTACTTTAAAGAGGAAGGGCACTGGGAAAAAGATTGCCCTAAGCTAAAGGATAAGAAGAAAAACTATAAAAGAAAGACAGGAGCCTCTCATTTGGTAGAAAGAGAGGAGCACTGATGATAAATGTGAGGCCGAGGGGCTCCCTTGCACTTGAGGCCCCCAATTCCAATTTCCCCACAGGAACCCCAGGTAAAGTTGACAATGAGAATGAGCTGATTGACTTTCTGATAGATATGGGTGCAGTATACTCTGTGGTAAACACCAAGGTAGCACAGAAAACATGCCAATCCATCTTGGTCATGGGAGTATCTGGAGAAATACAAAGTCATTTGTTCTTACAACCTCTAGAATGCCAACTAGGGGACCTCACCCTGAAACATAGTTTCTTACATATGCCAGAGAGTCCAATCCCTCTTTTGGGCTGAGATCTCCTTTATAAATTAAATGCTCAAGTAACTTCTTTACTGGACAGCTTGATGTCAGAGTCCCATCAGAATATGCTTTAAACCTACAGATGGTACTCATGGACGCCCCAGAAAAGGAGACAGAGCTATTTCCCCTGAGGTCTTCAAAAAGGTAAGACCAGAAATGTGGGCTGATGGCACCCCAGGGAAGGCCAAAAATGCATGGCTAATTCGAATCCCATTAAAAAAGTCTATGGCATACCTAATATAAAACAATATCCCCTGAGGCAAAAGTCCCCCAAAGGAATTCAGCCAATTCTCAAAAAGCTTTTGAAAGCAGGACTGATTAAACTCTGCAGGTTCCCATATAACACCCCTATTCTCCTGGTCAAAAAGCCAAACTCAGCAGAGTATTGCTTTGCTCAAGACTTAAGGGCTATTAATAAAGTGATTCAAGATTTGCACCCTGTGGTGTCTAATCCGTACACTCTGCTCACAGCTATTCTGGGAGAATATACCAGTTTTGGACTTGAAAGATGCTTTTTTCTGCATTCTTATTGCAGAAGAATCATAGCAGCTCTTTGCTTTTGAATGGCAGGACCCAGAAACACAGGTAGTCCAACAGTATTGTTGGACAGTCCCGCCTCAAGGATTTAAGAATTCCCTTACCTTGTTTGGGGAAATATTGGAAACCTAATATTGAATGAAGGACTTTTACTCCAATTTGTGGACAATTTGCTCACAGCGAGCCCTACATGTCATAAATTCTACAAAGTACCATCAGAACCCTGGCTAATTGTGGATATAAGGTCTCCCAGAAAAAGGTCCAGATTTGTAAGTAACAAGTCACATATCTGGGCTTTGCCCTCTCCCAAGGACAGTGATCTTTTTCCTGACAGAAAACAGGCAATTGCAGGCTTGGGAGCACCCAAGACCTGCGGACAGCTGAGGGGGTGTCTCTGGAAATGGCAGGGTTCTGTTGGCTGTGGATCCCAAACTATGGACTCATAGAAAAGCCTCTCTATAAGGCTTTAAGAGACATGATCTTGAGTCCCTTACTTGGACTAAAGAGTGCTGAACAGCTTTTGAACGGGCCTACTTTTGTCTCTAGCATAACCCAACAAGTGTTTAAAACACTGCAAATTAATTGGAAAATACATCATCCTGGAGATCACAATCAACAGGAAAAACTGAGACAGTGAATCATACATTGAAAAGGAGCATTGCTAAAATATGTCAAGAGACTAATTTAACTTGGGATAAGTCCTTGCCAGTTTCCCTGCTACAGATCAGAGTGGCTCTCAGAAGTAGGCTTAAATTAAGCCCCTTTGAAATATTGTATGGCAGGCCATTCCAAGTGTCTGCCTAGTGAGAGAATCTATAAATGCTTTAAAGACCTAGCAGATGCCAATTATGTTACAGCTTTGGGCACTATACTAACCTCTGTTCATGAGTTTGCCTCCAGCAGGTCTGCCTATCCAACTGCAGTAGCCTTGCATCCTTTAAAACCTGGAGACAAAGTCCTTCTTAAAACCTGGAGAGAACAAGGGCCTGAGCACCAGCTGACTGCAAGGTGGACAGGACCACATGTAGTATTACCTACCACGTGCTCGTCTGTCAAGTTAGCTGGGGTAAAGCCATGGATTCATCACACTCGGTTTAAAGCAGCACCACTGTCATCAGAAAATGACCCAACTTCTGAAAGGTCTAGAGAGCAATGGGTTTGTGAACCCTTAGAAGACTTAAGGTTGTTCTTTAAAAAGATAAGTATTGAGGGCTTCCCTGGTGGCGCAGTGGTTGAGGGTCCGCCTGCTGATGCAGGGGACACGGGTTCATGCCCCGGTCTGGGAGGATCCCACATACCACGGAGCAGCTGGGCCCGTGAGCCATGGCCACTGAGCCTGTGCGTCCGGAGCCTGTGCTCCACAACAGGAGAGGCCACAACAGTGAGAGGCCCACGTACCGCAAAAAAAAAAAAAAAAAAAGTTCACATACTTGGAGGCTACAAATACCTCAAGAATGGACCAATGAGAAGGCCAGCAAATGCGTGAAAAGATGCTCAACATCACTAATTATTACAGAAATGCAAATCAAAACTATAATGAGGTATCACCTCACACCAGTCAGAATGGCCATCATCAAAAAATCTACAAACAGTAAATACTGGAGAGGGTGCGGAGAAAAGGAAACCCTCTTGCACTGTTGGTAGGAATGTAAGTTGATACAGCCACTATGGAGATCAGTATGGAGGTTCCTTAAAAAACTAAAAATAGAATTACCATATGACACAGTAATCCCACTCTTGGGCATATACCCAGAGAAAACCATAATTCAATAAGATACATGCACCCCAATGTTCATTGCATCACTATTTACAATAGGCAGGACATGGAAGCAACCTAAATGTCCATCAACAGAGGAATGGATAAAGAAGATGTGGTACATATATACAATGGAATATTACTCAGCCATAAAAAGGAATGAAATAGTGCCATTTGCAGAGGCGTCGATGGACCTAGAGACTGTCACACAGAGTGAAATAAGTCAGAAAGAGAAAAACAAATACCGTATAATATCGCTTGTATGTGGAATCTATAAAAATGGTACTGATGAACTTATCTGCAAAGCAGAAACAGAGACACAGATGTAGAAAACAAACTTATGGATACCAAGGGGGGAAGGGAGGGGTTGGATGAATTGGGATTGACATATATACACTAATATGTATAAAATAGATAACAAATGAGAACTTACTGTAGCACAGGGAACTCTACTCAGTGCTCTGTGGTGCCTTAAATGGGGATGAATTCTAAAAAAGAGGGGATATATGTATATGTATAACTGATTCACTTTGCTATACAGCAGAAACTAACACAACATTGTAAAGCAGCTACGCTCCAATAAAAATTTTAAAAAATATCAGTTAAAGGGAAAGAAAAATCTCATTAAAAAAAGAATGGACCAATGGCTTGAGAGACATTTCTTCCATGGGGATTCCTCTGTTCTGTTGCAAAGGATGAGAAATGGACATCACACCTCATGGGGAATATTCCCAGTAGAGATATTTTGGAAAAAATTCTCCTTTTAGTGGAGTTTCTTCAGCTTTTGAACACTGTGGAAGGGAAACATTTAAAATTGAAGAATGACTTTGGGAATATAAATTGGGAAGCTTTCATATAATTCTATTGGTTATATTTCTTGGTCAGAATTTTTTTAACCTAATGATCTTACTTTGATTCCAGAAAGATAATTATAAGTAAATTCAGTTTAACCATTTCACTATCCTAGCATACCTGGTAGGATAAAAGTAGACACCACATTTATCCATTTTCCCACTGTCCCCTTCAACACCCTTTCTGGGTATTTTGGGCAGGCTCCAACACTTTTCCAGTTCCTCTCAGTCCCATCCGGTATAATATCAAAAATAGTAAACTCCTAACAGATCTAATTTGAATCTTCTTTCCTCCCTTATTTCCCCATCATCTGGGACTTCAACTAGGTTTGGAAGCCTGGAATAGGGGAGAGAGCCTCTGTGGCCGTCTTCACTTTTATCCTGCTTTACCTCATCTCACTTGCTAGTATTTATTTCTGGTCCCTTCAGGGCTGGTGTGAGACAGAAGAGGCAGGGATATCTCACCTGGCTGGTGTGGTTCTCACCTAGCAGTGGACATCGGTCATGCACACTTGCTGACTCTGTCTCATAGATACTTTGGAGGTCCTGTGAGATCTTCTTTCCATCTCTCAATGGGGTCCTTGGACCCCACCCTCATTAGGAGATTTTTCTGTCCTCCCTCTACCTGGTGTGTTCTTAGGTGTGTTTCCTTTTGAGATGGCCTCAGACTTGCTCCTTTTTGTGAAGTTGGGAAGCATGTGACCTCCCCCCAGCGATGGCAGAAGTGTGGTCCCCTCCCAATGCTATACTCATCTTTCTGCTCTGTGTTTTAGGCCTCCTGACCTTAGCCTTTGCCTTTAGACTTCCCCTGGCTGAGTCAGAGATGTCCCTGAATCTTGCACACTCCTGGAGGCCTCAGTGTGACCTCTGAGTGGTTCTCTTGAGAAACTCTCTACCTGGTGTCAGGTGAAGAGGTGGCAGAGCCCTTGTCTCCACTGGGGAAGTGCCCCTGCATGCCAGAAACTCTTCCTACAGGGACTCCCTGCTGATTGTCTTGCTCTCAGCTTTGGTGTTGGCTGGTGTGGTTAATACCTGGAAACCAGTTTAATAATCTGAACATGAACATGGTCCAGAAAGCTTGAGGATTTGTGGCACCAGTTGAGTTGTTTATGGCCTTTGGGACCTCTGAGAAAATTCACAGGGAAGGAGGGACCCCATAACTTCTTGCCACACTGGTAATTACTGAGGTATTTTGAATGTTGTAGAGGTGACCACAAACTTTGTTCTTATGCTCTGTGGTGGGCATGCAGCGCCCACAGATGGAAACTTGAGGATGGAATGAAAGTGTGATGTGTTTTATGCATTCAAAGAACCCACATGCATGCCCTTTCAGGCCAGGCCCCCACAGATATGGCAGGTGCCCAGCCCTTACAAATGACAACCATGACACAGGGTGTCAACAACAGGCCTAGGCTGTTCTTCAAGAGTAATTCTTTATGCTGTCCAAGGTGGCAGACATAGCTATTGCCTTCCTAGTATCCATCACCTTTCTTCCTTAGTAACAGAATCCTGGTTTTGTTTGGGGGTCAATGTGCCTGGATAAAGCCCTCACTTCCCTGCCTCTCACGCATCTCTGAGTTGCCAGGTGATGCAGTCTAGCTGACGAGTTACAAGTTGATGGTTTCCAGTAAAGCTTTTGCTTTTATGACCTAGGGATGTTCCTTCTCTGCTTCCCTTTTGCTCAGTAGACAAAGATGTGGCCAGAGAAATAGCTGTCTGTGGCCAGAAGATGTGGGCATGTGCCTGCCTAGGACTGCCTCCTTTGGGATTTACTGCATTAGAGGTAAGTACCCCTATATGTTTAAGCTACTGTGATTTGGGTTTTCTTTTTTTTTTTTTTTTTTTTTGTGGTACGTGGGCCTCTCACTGTTGTGGCCTCTCCCGTTGTGGAGCACAGGCTCCAGACACACAGGCTCAGCGGCCATGGCTCACAGGCCCAGCCACTCCGTGGCATGTGGGATCTCTCCCGGACCGGGGCACAAACCCGTGTCCCCTGCATCGACAGGCGGACTCTCAACCACTGTGCCACCAGGGAAGCCCTAAAATTTTTTTTAATTCATCAGAAGTCTTTCCCTTGCTGACCCTCTCTCCTGAATTCTGACGGTGTTCTTCCCATCTCTGGAGACGTCCGATAGGCAACTTGACTCCAATACCTTACCTGACACCCACCCTCTCTTTCCACTGCTCGGCTATCTTCATCTTTCCTCTCACTCAGGCCTATATTCTAGAGCTGCCCTTGACTTCCCCCCATCCCTGCATTCCAGCAGCAGCGACGCTGACACATCTATCCTGGTTGGAATCAAAGCTCTAGAGGGCAGGTACTGTCTCTTTGGGTCCCTGCCAGGTGCTCGGTGCTGGCACCATCCAGGCATGGAGCCGGCACTCAGTAAGAGGGAAAACAGCTCTCACTGCGTTAGGTCAGAATCTCCTCTCCTTGTGTGGCCTCTCCCACTACCCCTGGGGCTGTCTGCAAGCACAGACACATCTGAGTCAGGTCTGGCTGCCTGAGAGGCACAGGAAATATTTTTTGAACTGAGCTGAACATCTCAGAGCAGCTGGGGTCTAAACGGGTGAGTCTTAATAAGAGGATACAGGGAAGATTTGGACCTGGTTCAGGCCCAGAGCCAGGCCTCAGGAGGTAGCATATCTTAATTTGATTCCCCCAGAAGCAAACTCTAAGACAGGACTCCAAGGCAGGGAGTTTACCTGGGAGGTGCAGGAGAGAAGTGAGAGCCGGGCAGACAGCAGAGCCGCAGGAGGCTAGGCACTGGGCTGGTCAAACACACACTCTCCAGGGCCAAGGAGCTGGAGTGTCTACACACTAACTCTGTCAGTGTGTGATGCCCTAGGACTGGTGGCTGCAGCAGGTGGGCAGAGTGACCACAGCTGGAGCTCTGGAGACTGCAGTTGGATGATTGGACATGCCTGAGCTCACTGGTGGTGGGTCTGACGGGTTAGTGGGCCTGACACAGATGCTGCCACTCATAGGGGAGACCCTGGGGGAGGGTGTCCTGGCTCAGGACAGGGATGGACAAGGCAGGACACCCCAGCACACTACTGGTTTACATCATGCTCAAGAAATACTTCTTAGACTGAATAGTGAGGATGTAGTGGGAGTAACTTTGAGCCTGGAACCAGGACAAGCTGGAGCTTTGTTTGAATGAAAGAGCTCAGCTTCAGAACTGGAGGGACTCAGGTTAAAATCCTTCCTCTGACATGTGCCAGCTGCCAGATCTTTTTTTTTTTTTTAACATCTTTATTGGAGTATAATTGCTTTACAATGGTGTGTTAGTTTCTGCTTTATAACAAAGTGAATCAGTTATACATATACATATGTCCCCATATCTCTTCCCTCTTGCGTCTCCCTCTCTCCCACCCTCCCTATCCCACCCCTCTAGGTAGTCACAAAGCACCGAGCTGATCTCCCTGTGCTATGTGGCTGCTTCCCACTAGTTATCTACCTTACGTTTGGTAGTGTATATATGTCCATGCCACTCTCTCACTTTGTCACAGCTTACCCTTCCTCCTCCCCATATCCTCAAGTCCATTCTCTAGTAGGTCTGTGTCTTTTTTCCCCATCTTACCCCTAGGTTCTTCATGACCTTTTCTTTTCTTAGATTCCATATATATGTGTTAGCATACGGTGTTTGTTTTTCTCCTTCTGACTTACTGCACTCTGTATGACAGATTCTAGGTCCGTCCACCTCACTACATATAACTCAATTTCATTTCTTTTTATGGCTGAGTAATATTACATTGTATATATGTGCTACATCTTCTTTATCCATTCATCCAATGATGGACACTTAGGTTGCTTCCATGACCTGGCTATTGTAAATAGAGCTGCAATGAACATTTTGGTACATGACTCTTTTTGAATTATGGTTTTCTCAGGGTATATATCTTAAGCAAATCACTTAACTCCTCTGAGCCATCTTTGTCTTGGTTGTAAAATGGAGATGAAGAGAACTCCCTGCTAGGATGGTTGTAAACATGACGTGATAGAACGGAAGCAAGGCGCTGGCAGGATGTCTGGGGGGTAATAGATGCTCCAGGCACGTGATATACAGTTGCTTCTCCTCCTCTCCTCTGCTGCACCCCCAGCCCAACACTGCCTAACCTCAGTCATTTTTTATCAGTTAAGATAAAGCCAGCTGTTATAATACATAAACCTTAGCTTCTGGGTGGCTTGGCTAAACAATTTAGCACTGTATTCCTTGCTCACGTAAAGTCCAGTCAGTCCATGGAGGGAAGGGGTGGAGGGTGCTTTGTGCCTTTATCCACAGACCCAGGCTGGACATCTGGATGGAGCCCCTGCCATCCCCAAAGCCCAGCTACCAGGAAGCTGTTGACATAGACTTCTGGCTGCAGACAGTGGAAGAGTGAGAGAGAGCACACATCACCTCCACTCACATTCCATGTCACACAGCACAAACTACAAAGGCTGCTGGGAAATTTACTCTTTATTTGTGCCCAGGAGGGAAGGGAGAGGGTTTGGTGAACAGCTCACTGACCTCCACCATAGTGTTGCTGTGAGAATCAAGGGATCGAATGCATGATAGCACTTGGTTTTCACAATGTAGGTGTCCTGACTGCTATGAGGTGGATTCTCCTCCAGCTAATGCTCCCATCTAGACAGAACATCTGTCTTTTCTTTACCTACAGAATCAGAGGGGCCATTTTTCTCAGGGCAGAGCCCAAATTCCAAGCTTGTATGAAATAGATATTTCTCCCCAGAGGTGAATAATGTGATGTCTAGAGACACCAGCAAGGTGTTCTCTACACCTGCCTGTGTCCTGCTCTCAGGATGGGGCTGTGAGCTGAGCTGAAGGACACTGACACAACTCCATGATCAGGATTTTTTTTCATAGTACAAATAGATGCTGACTCAGTATTGTTGATGAAAACCAGAGTTTTAGATCCTTGCTTCAGTTTATAAGAGTTTCCTAAAGCATACCTACGGTCAATTAATCTTCGATAAAAGAGGCAAGAGTATACAATGGAGGAAAGACAGTCTCCTCAGCAAGTTGTGTTGGGAAAACTGGACAGCCACACATAAATCAATGAAGTTAGAACACATCCTCACACCATATACAAAAATAAACTCTAAATGGCTTAGAGACAAATATAAGACATGACACCATAAAATTTTTATAGGAGAATATAGGCAAAACATTCTCTGACATAAATCATACCAATGTTTTCTTAGGTCAGTCTCTCAAGGCAAAAGAAATAAAGGCAAAAATAAACAAAGGGGACTTCTTAAACTTATAAGCTTTTGCACAGCAAAGGAAACCATAAACAAAACAAAAAGACAACCTATGGAATAGGAGAAAAAATTTGCAAACCATGCAAGCAACAAGGAATTAATTTCCAAAATATGCATACAGCTCATACAGCTCAATATCAAAAACACAAAGAACCCAGTCAAAAAATGTGTGGAAGACCTAAATAGACATTTCTCCAAAGAAGACATCCAGATGCCCAACAGGCACATGGAAAGATGCTTAACATTGCTAATTATTAGAGAAATGCAAATCAAAACTGCAATGAGTTATCACCAGTCAGAATGGTCATCATCAAAAAGTCTACAAATAATAAATGCTGGAGAGGGTGTGGAGAAAAGGGAACCCTCCTACACTGTTGGTGGGAATGTAAATTGGTGCAGCCACTATGGAGAACAGTATGGAGGTTCCTTTAAAAACTAAGAGAGTTACCATATGATCCAGCAATCCCACTCCTGCACATGTATCGGGGGAAACTCTAATTTGAAAAGATACATTCATGCGAATGTTTATAGCAGCACTATTTACAATAGCCAAGACATGGAAGCAACCTAAGCGTCCATCGACAGATAAATGGATAAAGATGTGGTACATATATACAAAAGAATATTACTCAACCATAAAAAAGAATGAAATAATGCCATCTGCAGCAACATGGATGGACCTAGAGATTATCACACTAAGTGAAGTAAGTCAGAGAAAGACAAATATCATATGATATCACTTATACATGGAATGTAAAAAATGATACAAATGAACTTATTTACAAAACAGAAACAGACTCACAGACATAGAAAACAAATTTACGGTTACCAAAGGGGAAAAGGGGTGGGGAGGGATAAATTAGGAGCTTGGGATTAACATACCCACACTACTATAAAATAGATAAAAAACAAGGATTTACTGCATAGCACATGGAACTATATTCAATATCTTGTAATAACCTATAATACAAAAGAATCTGAAAGACTATATACATATATATACACTTAAAATGTATAACTGAATCACTTTGCTGTACACTAGAAACTAACACAACATTGTAAATCAACTATGCTTCAATTAAAAAGAAATTTCCTCAAGAAGAAGACTTTGCCTGTAAATTGCACCATTTAGATATGAAAGATAAATTTCCTTCCTAGTGATTCCATTCTGTTCTGCTATCCCTGGGAGCCCACACTGGAGTCAATATCCTGAATCTTTTCAAATTAAATTTGTTCCCTTCAGGAAGCCAGATTAAATAATGATTCAAAGAGATGGAACAGTTTGAATTCATCCATTTTTCATATTTGGGTTAAATTCTATTAAAGAGAGTATTCTGCACCACCTAAACCATCTGTTTTGAGAATGATTTGTCATTATTTCTAAAAATGTACTAAAAACTCCACTCTAAACAGTAACTAAATTTTAAAAACACAATTCTGCCTAAATCCACATTTAAAGGGCACTGACCTAGATGAGAACAATGGCATTTTAAATTTCACAGCCTATATTTTTATTGCCCTTCTCTGTTTACTTTAGTAGATCAACTTAATGGCACAAACTAATAGTAATTTGGCAGGTATCTGAACATTTAAAAATTATGACATGTCTTTAAGAACTATCCTTCTTTGAGACTTTTTTGGTGGTCCAGTGGTTAAGACTCGGCGCTCCCAATGCAGGGGGCCTGGGTTCGATCCCTGGTCAGGGAACCAGATCCTGCATGCCGCAACTAAAAAAAAAGAAAAAGAAAAAATCCCACGTGCGGTAATGAAGATCCCACATGCTGCAACTAAGACCTGGTGCAGCTAAATTAAAAAAACAAACAAACAAAAAAAACCCTATCCTTCTTCAAGAAAATATGTTTCTCCACAAAAGGCCAAATGTTTCTCCATCTGGGAAATATCTGAGTGGTGAATTGCATTTTTCACTTTCTATCTGATCAGGTGGATGAGATGCCCCAGTTGCTGGGGCCAGATCTAGTTTATGCCTACTGTCCTAGTGTCATTAATAGACCCCATGCCCCCAAATTCACTCTCAAAAAAATTGTCCTTTCTGGATGATATATTACATGATCACCTTATGTCTTACTCTTGTGATAATAGCAGGCATAAAATGACCTTTAAGTAAGAATTGTTACCGAGTTCAAGCTCATATTGCTTAGCTGCATGACGGGCCAATAAGCCGAGAGAAGGGGTGTTGGGGAAGGAATAGTGACTTTATTCGGAAAGTCAATGGACCAAGAAGATGGTGGACTAGGGTCTCAAAGAACTATCTTCCCCAGGTTAGAATTCAGGCTTCTTTTATACTAAAAGGGGAGGAGGTGTGTGGCTGGTTGTTGTAGACTTCTTGGTACTGAAATCCTTTGTTCTTGCAGCTGTCCATGTAGTTCTGGTCACAGTGTTCCTATAAACCTCCAAGAAGACAATTGTTACTTTTTGTTCTGTAAATTTTCATCTCTTTATGAATGGAAAAGTGTTATACCTTTAAAGGTCAAGCCTGAGAGGCGGAGCCTTGAGAAAGGGCTATCCTATATATTTCAGGCTATAGGCAACATTCCTTTACAAAGGTGCAGAGCCAACATGACTAAGCACAGGCAACAGGGCACAGAGGTTAAGAGCTAAAGGAATAGATCCAATGTGGAGTCAGGTTTGTCCTTCTCTGTTATAGAATGCCAATTTATCCTTTGGGAAGAACTAAAGTTATTCTGGGAAATATTTACTTTCTTTTAAAAGACTTTTTTTTTTTGTTTTTTTGTTTTGTTTTTGCGGTACGTGGGCCTCTCACTGCTGTGGCCTCTCCCGTTGCGGAGCACAGGCTCCGGACGCACAGGCTCAGCGGCCATGGCTCACGGGCCCAGCCGCTCCGCGGCATGTGGGATCTTCCCGGACCGGGGCAGGAACCCGCGTCCCCTGCATCGGCAAGCGGACTCTCAACCACTGCGCCACCAGGGAAGCCCTAAAAGACTTTTAATACTTTCAGACACATTGATTTCTGACGACGTGAATTGTATGTATATAAAGTGTTCAATAAGATCAGAGAGACTAATGAAAAGTAGTGAATCACCAAGACATGGAATTAATACAGATGGTCCCCAACTTACGATGGTTCAATTTATGATTTTTCGACTTTATGATGATGTGGAAATGATAACGTAAGCAGTAGAATTTTGACTCTCTCCTGGGCTAGTGATACGTGGTGTGTATGATACTGTCTCCTGATGCTGAGCAGTGGCAGCAATGCAATCACAAGGGTGAACACCTGATACGCTTACAACCTTTCTGTACCCAGACAACCATCTGCTTTTCACTTTCAGTATAGTATCCACTGTACTAAATTGCATGAGATATTTAACACTTTATTATAAAATAGGCTTTGTGTTAGATGATTTGGCCCAACTATAGGTTAATGTAAGTGTTCTGAGCATGTTTAAGGTAGGCTAGGCTAGATTAAGCTCTGAGGTTTGGTAGGTCGGTGTATTAAATTTATTTTTGATGTTCAATATTTTCGATTTGCAATGGGTTTGTCAGGACCTAACTGTGTGGAAAGTGGAGGAAGATCTGTATGGCAAAACTCATGTCCCATTCTTCAGTCCCGGAGCTCAGAAGCTCCACCTAATGGTTCTTTGGACTAATGAAGGCCTGGCTCATTCCCAGGACATCTCATTAGGTGGAGATGGAGTTCACAGCCATGCCACTCAGGCAGTGCTTCTCCTTGATCTTTAGTTGTTTTTCAGGAAACCAGCAGCCCCTCCCTCATTAGCCTCAGGGCTTTACTGTCCACCTTCTGCCCGGAAAATTCAGTGATATGATAGAAGAAAGGTTCACATATTGAGGTTTGAGGAAGTCATTCTGGCTTATACACGAGGTAACTTGGAATTTTATGCTAACTAAAACACCTGTTTGTGGCCCATCAAACATACATTGTACATCTGCTTTAATTATTAAAGAAAAGCGCACATTGACTGGAAGTAAAGAATGTCCAAGTTAAAAATGAAGATTAAGTGCCTCCCTTCCTGGGATGCGATGCTGGAACCCCTTTAATGATAAGACTCCTTCCCAGGTGCCAAGGCCATGCCTACTTGCTGTGTCCATACTGATCTGTTATTTCTGAAACCTTGAAGGAATGTATCCCTGACTTGTTTGATGTTCTTTGCTCTGACAAGACATAAAACTGTGCTGAAATTCATGCTTCTCTGGAGCAGTTTCTTAGAGTAATCTGGGAAGCTGGCTTCCAGGCTATAGTCCTCAGTTTGGCTCCAATAAAACTCTTTTCTATTCCTATTATAGATTGTTTATTGATCATTTTCATTGACAGATACCTTTGCCTCCAGTGTCCTCTGCCCAGTTCCCACGGCCTCCCACATGGGAGGACCTGCTGTCTGGGTGGAGTTGGGGAGAAGGGCCAGCACAAGTGCTGTGGAGCCAGGTGCTGCTGCAGGGTTTCCAGCCCCATGCCCCACTAGCTCTGTGAGCTCAGGCAGGCTTCATAACCTCATTGTGCCCCAGTTCTCCCGCCTGTTGAATGTCTAATAACAATTGCTACTTCCCAGGGATTTCGCGGGATTAGACAGGTGGGTTAAGAGCTGTCAGGCATTGAGACTGCACTCATTGTAGAAAAGGGGTCACCCACATGCCTGATGCATGTAACCCCACAGCCCTGGGAGGAAGAGTATCCATTGTTCCATGGATACATGGAGAGGCACGTGCGCTGGGAACCTCTTAGGTAGTCACTATGCAGGGGCTGGAACCCCAGGTACAGAGAGGTGTCCTCACTTGGGAAGGAGGAGAGGTCCCACAAGTCCCCAGGTGGGGTTCCTCCTTGCTCTCCTCAGGAGGTATCTGCACACAAGGCAACACCCACCCCCGGCCTCTGACCCTCCACCTCCCAGCTTACACACACTTAACACTTTTCTGAACATAGGGAAGGATGGCCAGCCGGTGCTGGCTGGTGGTCTGAAACCTTGTCTCCAGGAGGTATAGTTGAGCAAGGGGTAGGCTTGGGTGTCCCTGCTACCCTGTGGGGCCTCTATCAGGCTCTCTCCTGCCTTTGCCTTCCCTCACACAACTTACTCCACCTGTGATCCTATGCCAGCTCTGCTGCCTACCTCTGCCTATTCTCTGCACAGCCATTCCTGTCCAGGTCCCACCCCCCACTCCCCCTGTCACTTACTGATGTCCATCATGGCAACATACATTCCCCATAACCTACAATACTGTTAACTGCTTAAGGCAAGAAGCTGTGACTACTGCTCTGTCTGCCCAGCTCCCTGACAGGGCCCAGGGACTCCTTTTATTAGAAGAATTTATTGCATCACAAGAGCCTCGTCATTATATCTGAAATAGCAGGGGAGAACGGCTCCCACCTGCCATGTTTATGAGGAACAGGCCTGCAGCATATAGGCTCACAACAAATATCCACTGTTGCTATTAGTCTCATAGTTCATAGAAAGGCATGGTAGCTACTTGGGGCCCTCTGGATTTCAAATACCACCCCCTGACCTCCTCCTTCCATGTGTCCCCCCTTTACTGTGCCACAGCCCTCTGTGGTTTGCTGGTTGGTACGGGAAGTGGCAGTGGTGATGGAAGTTACTGACCTGGGCCTGCAGGATTTCCAGCTCACATGGAGGTTTTTCTTCAGTGCCAAATATAGTCTTTTATAATGAAGCAGCTGCTGGGTATATTTCTTTTTCTTTCCAAGCTGCTGTTGAAAGAAGAGCCTTGACCATGAGTAGCGTTTGAATTAAGGACATAAACCAAGTGATGGAGTGATTTTGACAGAAGACAGTTATTTAGAAAAGTTTAGATAATTATTACCATTTGTGCAAGACTGATGCTAAAACAGGCAACTCTGAAAGCTGGGAGGAAGAGTCTGTTGGAGGAGAGTCAGTATGTTGTGATGGAAAGAGTTTGGTGTGTCTCTGGAATTAGAAATCTGAGCTCCAATCCCATCCACCTCTCCAATTCCCAATTTCCTCCTCTGTAACTATGTACTCACTGCATGGGAAGATGAAATGACAAATGCAAAAATAGCATAGTGTGGCACAGCACCAAGCAAGAATCACTAATAACTTATGTTTGTATATCTTAAAGTATCAAAATATTTTCACCTTTGTTAACTATGTCATTTTTTAATTGAAATATAATTGACATACAATATTATGTTAATTTTAGGTGTACATTTGCTTGACATTTGCATACATTATGAAATAAGTCTAGTAACCATCTGTTCCCATACAAATTTGTTACAATATTATTGACCATATTCCTTATGCTGTATATTACAATCCATGGCTTATTTATTTTATAACTGGAGGTTTGTACCTCTTAATCCCCTTCACCTATTTTGCCCCTCCCTAACCCCTCGCCTCTGGCACCCATCCTTTTGTTCTCTGTATCTGTCTGTTTTCATTTTGTTTTGTTTGTTTTGTTTTTTATATTCCACATGGAAGTGACATCATATGGTATTTGTCTTTCTCTGCTTGACTTTTTCCTTTTAGCATAATACCCTCTAGATTCATCCATGTTGTTGCAAAAGGCAAGATTTCATTTCTTTTGTTACTGAGTAATATCCCATTGTGTATATCTATATCCATATCTATATCTATATATCTATATATATTCCTTTATCCATTCATCTGTTGATGGACCCTTAGGTTGCTTCCTTCCATATCTTGGCTGTTGTAAATAATGCTGCAATGAACATTGGTATGCATATATCTTTTTGAATTAGTGTTTTCATTTTCTTTGGAAAAATAACCAGAAGTGAAATTGCCAGATCATATGGCAGTTCTATTTTTAATTTTTTGAGAAACCTCCATAGGGTTGTCCATAGTGCCTGCAACAATTTGCATTCCCAGCAACAGTGCACTAGGGATCCCTTTTCTCTACATCCTAGCCAACACTTGTTATCTGTTGTCTTTTTGATAATAGCCCTTCTGACAGGTGTGGGGTGATTTTTGTGAGGTGATCTCATTTTGGTTTTGATTTGCATTTCTTTGATGATGAGTGATGCTGTGTATCTTTTCATGTGCCTTTTGGCCATCTGTATGACTTTGGAAAAATGCCTATTCAAATCCTCTGCCTATTTTTTAATTGGGTTGTGTTTTTTTTTTTTTCTATGTTGAGTTGTATGAGTTCTTTATATTGTTTGGTTATTAAGCCTTTATTGGACATATCATTTGCAAATACCTTCTTCCATTCAATAGGTGGCTTTTAAATTTTATAGTTTCCTTCAGCGTGCAAAAGATTTTTAGTTGGGCTTCCCTGGTGGTGCAGTGGTTGAGAGTCCGCCTGCCGATGCAGGGGACACGGGTTCGTGCCCTGGTCTGGGAAGATCCCACATGCCGCAGAGCAGCTAGGCCCATGAGCCACGGCTGCTGGGCCTGCGTGTCCGGAGCCTTGCTCCGCAAAGGGAGAGGCCACAACAGTGAGAGGCCCACGTACCGCAAAAAAAAAAAAAAACAAAAAACAGATTTTTAGTTTGGTATAGTCCACTTTGTTTATTTTTGTTTTTATTTCTCTTGCCTGAGGAGACAGATCCAATAAAATTTTCCTAAGACCAATGACAAAGAGTGTATTGCCTGTGTTTTCTTCTAGGAGTTTTATGGTTTCAGGTCTTACATTTAAGTCTTTAATTCATTTTGAGTTTATATTTGTATACCACATGAGAAAGTAGTCCAGTTTGATTCTTTTCATGCAGCTGTCCAGTTTTCCCAGTATTATTTATTGAAGACTGTCTTTTTCTTATTGTATATTCTGCCTCCTTTGTCATAGATAATTGACTATATAAGCGTGGGTTTACTTCTGGTCATCTTAGTCTAATGACCTCCTTATTTAGTTAATTTAACAATTGTTTAGGAGTGTTTTTTAATTTCAAGGTATTTGTGAATTTTCCCTCTTTCATGTTCTTGTTGATATCTAGTTTCATACCTTTGTGGTCAGAAAAGATATCTGATATAATTTCTATCTTCTTGAATTTGTTGAGACTTATTTTGTGGCCTAACATATGGTCTATAGGAAACATTCCACATACACTTGAGAAGAATGTATACTCTGCTTACTGTTGGATTGAATGTTCTGTGTATGTCTGTTAGGTTCATTTGTTCTATAGTGTTTGTCAAATCTATTGTTTCCTTGTTTCTCTGTATGGATAATTTATGCATTGTTGAGTGTGAAATCTTAAAGTCCTCAATTATTATTATATTGTTGTTTATTTCTTCTTTTAGCTTTGTTTGTATTTTCTTTATATATTTAGCTGAACTGATGTTGGATACATAAATATTTATGATTGCTTTATACTCGATGAATTTACTCTTTATCATTATATAATGACCTTCTTTATGTCTTGTGACCATTTTTATTTATTTTTTGACCATTTTTAGCTTAAAGTCTATTTTGTCTGACATATGTAGCTTCCCTTGTTTTCTTTTGGTTTCAAATTGCCTGAAATATGTTTTTCCATCCCTTCACTCCCAGTCTATGTGTGTCCTTAAAGCCAAATTGAGTCTTTTATAGGCAGCATTTCATTGGATTATGTTTCTTTTTATTTTTTAAAATCCATTTGGCTATTATGTCTTCTGATTGGAGAATTTAATTCATTTACTTTAAAGTAATTATTGATAAGTAAGGACTTGCTATTGTCATTTTATTAATTGTTTTCTGACTATTTTGTAGATCTTTTGTTCCTTGCTTTCTCTCATGCTGTCTTCTTTTGTAATTTGATGACTTTTTGTAGTGGTATGCTTTGACTCCTTTATCACATTTCTTTACATGTGTAGAGAGATTTTACTTTTGTGGCTACTCTGATGCTTACATAAATTATTTTATAGTTATAACATCCTGTTTTAAGCTGCTAATAATTTAACTTGGATAATCTACATAAACTTATTTTTTTAAATAAATTTATTTATTTATTTATTTATCTCTGGCTGTGTTGGATCTTTGTTGCTGCGTGCGGGCTTTCTCTAACTTCGGTGAGTGGGGACTACTCTTCATTGTGGTGTGTGGGCTTCTCACTGTGGTGGCTTCTCTTGTTGCAGAGCATGGGCTTTACGTGCAGGGGCTTCAGTAGTTGTCGCATGTGGGCTTCAGTAGTTGTGGTGCCTGGGCTTAGTTGCTCTGAGCATGTGGGTTTTTCCTGGACCAGGGATTGAACCTGTGTCACCTGCATTGGCAGACAGATTCTTAACCACTGAGCCACTAGGGAAACCCTACATAAATTTTATACTTCTCACCTCCCCTTAGGTTTTAGGTTTTTGATCTTACAATTTACATCTCTTTTTATTTTGTGTGTCCAATAATAAATTATTGTAGTTACAGTTATTTTTTTTTACATCTTTATTGGAGTATAATTGCTTTACAATGTTGTGTTAGTTTCTGCTGTACAACTAAGTGAATCAGCTATATGTATACATATATCCCCATATCCCCTCCCTCTTGAGCCTCCTTCCCACACTCCTTATCCCACCCCTCTAGGTTGTCACAAAGCATCGAGCTGATCTCCCTGTGCTATGCGGCTGCTTCCCACTAGCTATCTATTTTACATTTGGTAGTGTATATATGTCCATGCCACTCTCTCACTTCATCCCAGCTTCCTCTTCCCTCTCTGTGTCCTCAGGTCCATTCTCTACATCTGCGTCTTTATTCCTGCCCTGCCACTAAGTTCATTAGTACCATTTTCTTAGATTCCATATATATGTGTTAGTATATGGTATTTGTTTTTCTCTTTCTGACTTACTTCACTCTGTATGACAGACTCTAGGTCCATCCACCTCACTACAAATGACTCAGTTTCATTCCTTTTTATTGTTGAATAATATTCCATTGTATATATGTGCCACATCTTCTTTATCCATTCATCTGTCGATGGGCATTCTTTTCAAAGTTTTGAACTAGAGTTGGAAATAATTTATGCACCACCATTACAATATTAGAAAGTCTGACTTTGACTATATATTTACCTTTACTAATGGGTTTTACATATTTGTATGTTTCTGTGATGTTAAGTAGCATATTTATTTCTGCTTGAAGAACACACTTTGGCTTTTCTTATAAGTTGGGCCTAGTGGTGATGAACTTCCTCAGCTATTATTTGTTTGGGAAAGTCTTTCTTTTTTTTTGTGGTACATGGACCTCTCACTGTTGTGGCCTCTCCTGTTGTGGAGCACAGGCTCTGGACGCACAGTCTCAGTGGCCATGGCTCACAGGTCTAGCCGCTCTGCAGCATGTGGGATCTTCCCAGACTGGGGCACGAACTTGTGTCCCCTGCATCGGCAGGCGGACTCTCAACCACTGTGCCACCAGGGAAGCCCTGGGAAAGTCTTTATTGCTCCTTCATCTCTGAAGTACAGCTTTGTTGGGTGTAATATTCATGGTTGACAGTTTTTTTTCTTTCAGAATGTTGAATGTATCATCCCACTCTCTCCTGGCCTGCAGTTTCTGCTAGGAAGACCACTGGTAATCTTATGGGAGGATTCCTTGTATGTGACAAATCACTTCTCTTGTTGTTTTCAAAATTCTCTTTGTCTCTGACTTTTGACAATTTAATTGTAATGTATCTCTGTGTAGACTTTTTCAGGTTCAACATCTTTGGGGTCTTTTGAACCTCATGAACGTGGAGGTTCATTTAACTCCCCAAGTTTAGGGAGTTTTCAGCCATTATTGCTTAAATACACATTATGGTCATTTCTCTTGCTCTTCTCCTTTGGATTCCCCAAATGTGTATGTTGTTTCTTTTGATGATGTTCCATAAGTCCTGTAGGCTTTTTTCACTCTGTTTTCTTTTGGTCCTCTAACTAGATAATTTTAAATCACCTTTCACTTATTTTTTCTTTTGCTTGGTCAAGTTTGTTCTTGAGGCTCTCTATTTAGAGATAACCAAATGGCTTAGAAAAAAAAATTTTAAAGTGCATCTGGTGATAATAAGAGTCACTTAAAAAGTTTTTATTTTTCACACTTATAGAAAGTTTCCAGATCAGAATAGAATATAGAACATCCATACATCCAGATTCCACTGTTAATATTTTCTCCCATTTGCTTTACCATTTGCTTTCTCTATTTTTCTCTATATACAAAATATATTTTTTCCTAAGCCATTTAGTTATCTCTAAATACTTAGGCATTCTCATATACCCTTCATTACAATTATCCACTTCATTAAATTTAACTTTTTTTCTAATATATTGACCATATTCCAATTTTGTCAATTGACCAAATAATGTTCTTTATAGCATTTTCCTTGCTTCAATACAGGATCCTGTCTAGGATTAGGTATATCATTAAGTTTCAGTGTCTCTTTAACCTCCTTTAATCTAGAAGAGTTTGCAGATGGCAAATTGCATAATTACATGAGCCAATTCCTCATAATAAATCTTTTCCTCTGTCTCTCTCTGTCTGTCTCTTTCAGTTTTTAAAATAGAATAATAATTATTTTGGGTTTGCCTAATGTTTTCTCTCAGCTAGATTTGGGTTGTGTATTTTAAGTCAGGATGCTAGAAAAGTGATATTATGTCCTTCTTAGGGCATCACATATAAAGGCATACAGAATCCATCTGTTCCTCAATGGTGATATTAATTTTAATTACTTGGACATAGTGTTGTCCCATTTTTCCATTCTATACTAACAATTTTTTTCCTTGTAGCTCATCTAATAAGCAATCTGTAGAGACCACTTTAAACCCATGCAAATATCCTGCTTCTCATAGAAATTTCCCTCTAGATTTAGCATCTGTTGATGCAACCTGCAGTCCCACAGCTGGTGGTGAGCAGAGACATGTTTCAACACAGGTGTCTGGCTCTGGAACATGTGCTCTTTCTGGATGAAGCCCCTGCATCTGTCTACTCTGACACCTGTATTCACAGCAGTCATATGGCATCATCCCAGCCCAGACATTTATGAGTCCACACTTGGAGTGATTCATGAACCTGGAAGCTGTATGAAGACTCCAAGAGCATTTGTGAAGAATCCAGCAGAGTGAAAATCCAACCACCTCTTCAGGACGCCCCAAAGGAGCCTTGAGTTCTTCCCCTTTAGGGGATTTCAGGAAACCCATCAGCAGATAGACCCCAGTTCTATAACGTTCAGCTAGTATCTTCTCCTCAGCCAGGCCTGATCTATGATCCCCTGTAGGTGTTCTTCGCTGACCCCATCCCACCCTCTATCCAAGCCCTCATTAATACTCTCGGAAAAATCTTCAGAAGTCTTTGCTTGCACATCTCTCCAAAGCTCACCGTAAGTGAGTTTTACTGTCACTAAGGATGCCTGACTTGTCTCTCATAGACTCTGCAGAAGAAATAGGCACTTAGGACTCCATCTGATTAATATCTTCTCCCCCACTGGACATGCCTAGCACTGCCTGACCCTCTGGTCTCTGGGAAATCCATTTAGCAGTCAGCATCACTTCTTGATTGGGCACAGACCTGAAGTAAGTGTGTGGACAATTTCTGGGTAACACTGATAAATCTCCCCTCCCTCTAGTACCTAACAGCAGGCACTTAGGCTGTGCCCTCCTCAAAGACAGCAGCCAGTACTGGAGAGGGTCATATAAGGAAAATGACAATAGTCATTACCATTTCCATTATGGTGTGTACTGTGGTCCAGAAACTGTGATGGTAGACATTTGACTTACATTTTTCATAATTGATCTTCATAGCAAATTCAGAAGCTATACAGATAAGGAAACTAATGCTCAGTGAGACTGAGAGTTTCTTAGGTAACACATGAGAGCAGCTGGTATTTGGATCTGGCATGTCAGATTCGGACATCTAGGCCCTTTGCACTTTTCCATGGTGGCTCCCAGGTTGAGATGTTCAGATTATGTTTCAATAAGCCAATGTCATCCCATGCCATCTGCTATATTTATGAAATTCTGCAAAAGTTATTGTACTTATAGTAAGGTTAATATATGGTCTTTAGAATTATCTATGACCTTGAGCTTCTCACTATTAATGTGTTGGGAAAAGGTTGAGAAACCCCCCACCATGCACTGCTGTACCAGGATGGATGAACATATAAACTACAGTAAATATAGAGTTATAATTTTTATTAAAGAAATCAGAAGTATATATATTCAACTCTCCAAAAGCATTTTGTTGCTGATTTCCAAAGTCTCACTGCAATTACTAGTTAATAAAAACATGTTTTAATATGCTGGCAGAAAATTGATACTATTTCCAATCTCTGCCATGAAACAAATAAATGGGGGAGAAATTGAGCTATTTCATTTCAGAAATGGAAAATGGATTTTTAAAAGTTCAGATCATTACCAAGAGTAATTTTCTTATAATAAGTTTAACACTGGCTCGCTCACTGCACAGCTTTGTCAGGGAAGATTGTTACTTTTGAAACAAAATAAAGATGTAATGTATTCTAAGAGTTGTCTGTTCTAAAAGCAGGTGTGTGTGGGTCCAGTAGTGTTGCCTCTGCCCAGGGCCAGGGCAAGGCCTGAAAGACCACTGCACACCAGCCTGTGTGGCTTGTTTTAGAGAGGATAGAAGGACAGGGATCAGGTCTGGCTGGGGATACTGCTTATTTCCCAGGAGGCAGTGAGTGCTCTGTGTGCATGCATGGCTCAGGAGATCGAATCTTGGTTTCTCCTTCTAATAACCTCCATATTCTTGGAAGTAGAGTGTGCTAAACATTATTTATGTTCACTGATACCTGGCTCTGTCTATTTCTGAGCACATGAGACAATGATACTTCTTAGCCTCCTTGAAGCTGGACATGGCCATGTGATTTGTTTGGCCAACATCAGGAATGAAAATTACCAATATCAGGAATGAGAAATAGAATGTAACTACAGAATCTAAAGTCATTGAAAATATTGTAAGAAATATTGTAAAGACTTTATGTCAATAAATGTGGGAAATTAAATGAAATAAATTTCTAAGAGAAAAAAACAGCTTACTGAAAATGACATGAAAAATAGAAATTATATATTTTCTCATATTTCTTAAAAATTTTAGTCTTTACTTAAAACCTTTCTCATAAATAAATACACAACTTCAGATAGGTTTTCTGGTAACTTCTTGATAACATTTTAAGAAGAAATAACAGATATTATACAAACTCATCCAGAGAATAGAAAAAGTGAAAATATTCTCAACTAATATCATGAGCTCAGAATAAACATCATAACAATACCCGACAAGGACATTTAAAGAAAGGAAAGTTACAAGCTAATTTTACTCAAAAACATAGTTGCAAAAAGTCCTAAGAAATATTTTCAGCAAAAGGAAAATATACCACACTAACTTAGGTTTACTCAAGAATTGTAAGATTGGTGTAACACTAGGAAATTAATGCAGTTCACCATATTATCAGAATAAGGAGAGTAATCATATGATTATCTAAACAGATAAAGAAAAGTCACTTGATGAAGTTTCATAACAAAAGCTTTATTTTTTTTAAGCTAGAAGTTTAAACCTTTTGACCACATTCACCCTTTCTCTCACCCCCACCTCCCCAACCACACTTTACTTCCACTGCCAACCTGTTACTTGTTTCTAGGAGTTTGTTTTCTTCAGATTCCACGTACAAGTGAGATCATATCAACAGCTCTTAACAAACCAGGAAAAAATGGGAAGTTCCTTAATATGATGAAAAGTATCTTAAAAATAACTATAGCAAAATCATATTTAATAGTGAAATACTGAAATCTTTCTACCTGAGATTGGAAACCAGAAAGGATTGCCTACCCTCATCACTTCTACTCAATATTGTTCTGAGCATTCTACCCAGTGCAACATTGACACATTGAAAAGGGTAAGTGGAACATTGGAATCTTACTGTGTCATTCCTCCCTCAAGGTGGCAGAGCTCACCACCAGGAAAACCCTGTGATTTCTTCTGTGAGGGAGTGAGAGCATATGACTGAGTGTCTGGCTTCCCCAGCTGTGTGGGATGCTGCCAAAGAGTCCCATTTCTCTCTCGCCCCATTCAGAAGACTGAGTTGCAAACTGCACAGCTGGGAGGCCAGTGAGCAGCTGGAAGAACAGTAGGCCGGGCTCAGAACAGAATGTATCAAAGGGACATGGATCCTACTAGCTGTATCACAAACACCATCAGGAGGTTCACCTGTGAGAAGTTGGGGATGCCTTGTCTGCAGATCCTCCCAACTGGCCACTGCTCTGAACATCTCACCCAAATACAGCTCCCTTCCCAACCTGTGTCAAGCTCTTGTGCATGCTCCCAACAGTGCAGGAGCAAACCTTTGCAGATGGCTAGGGAGCACATGCGCAAATCCATTGGCTTGGGAGAAACCACAAATTTAAGCATTCAGCACTGTCCTAGGGAAAGCAATACACCCAGTTTGGATTTGCAGGATTGAGAGACAGCATGTAAGCTTAAGAATTCTGCTACAAGAGGCACCAAGAAGGGCAGAGCAAGTGTACACATAGAAAAGGTCTGAGAAAACCTCAGAATCCCTAATAGTGCTGACAGAAGGTATTTATCTCCTAAAGCCAGCCAGTAAAGACTGAAGGCGGGGTGACTGCTTCTTCAAATGCAAAGATAGCAATGCAAGACTTCAAGGAATGTGAAAAATCAAAGAAACATGACACCACCAAAGGAACACAATAATTTTTCAGTAACAAATCCCAAAGATATGGAGATCTGTGATTTACCTGACAAAGAATTCAGAATATCTGTTTTAAAGGAAGCTCAGTCAGCTGCAGGAAAACAGAAAGCCAATTCAATGAAATCAGAAAAACAATACATGAACAAAGTGAGAAGTTTGACAGAGTGTTAAAAAACATATTTTGAAATTATCCGGTTGGAGGAACAAAAAGAAAAAGGATGAAAGAGAGTGAAGAAAGCCAATAATGAAAGTTTGAAAGCTTTCCCTTTAATATCAGGAACAAGAAAAGGGTACCCACTCTCACCACTCCCATTTAACACCCAAAGTCCTGGCCAGGCCAATCATGTCAGAAAGAAATAAAAGTCATCCAATTTGTAAAGGAAGAACTAAAATTTTCTCTGCAGATGATTAGATATTATAAGAGAAAACCCTAAAGATGCCACCAAGAAACTATTAGAACTAAAAAATAAATTCAGTAAAGTGGCAGGATATAAAATCAACATAAAGAAATCAATTGCATTTCGATACACTAAAAATGGACTATCTATACTTTTCTATTTAATTTTGATTTTAAAAATTAATTCAAAGATTAAACTAAAAGAATAAAGTGGGTCTGAATTATTCCATTGTGTACCTCTACCATTAGAACAAATAAATTTTATTGATTCGACTTACAAAAAAAAAAGAAAACAATCCTATTTACAGTAGCATCAAGAACAATAAAATACTTAAGAATAAATTTAACCAAGGAGGTGAAAGACATGTACACTGAAAACTACAAGACTTTAATAGTTTTGAAATTAAAGAGGACACAAATAAATGGAAAGATGTACCATATTCATGGATCAGAAGAATTAATATTGTTAAAAGTTTATACTACCCAAAGCCATCTATAGATTCAATGTAATGTCTATCAAAATTCCAATGGCATTTTTCTCAAGAATACAAAAAACAAGCCTAATGTATATATGGAACCACTAAGGACCCTGAATAGCTAAAGTAATCCTGAGAAAGAAGAACAAAGCTGGAGGCACCACAATTCCTGGTTTCAAAATGTATTAGAAAGAAATTGTAATCCGAACAGTATGGTAATGGCATAAAAGTAAACACATATATCAATGGAACAGAATTGAGAGCCCAGAAATAAATCCTTGCATATATGATCAACTAATATATGATAAGTAAGCCAAGAATACTCAATGGGGAAAAGACAGTGTTTTCAATAAATGGTTGGAAAAGCTGGATAATTACATATAAAAGAAATGAAAATGGACCCCTATCCTACTGTGCTCACAAAAATTAACTCGAAATGGATTAAAGACTTAAACATAAGAACACAAACCATAAAACTCTTAGAACAAAATAAAGGAAAAGCAACTTGAAATTGATCTTGAAAAAGATTTTTTTTTTGATATGATACCAAAAGCACAAGCACAAAAGCAAAAATCAAGTGGGACTACATCAAACTTCTGCACAGCAAAAAAACCCATCAATAGTCGTGGTGTGTGTGTCCATTCACTTAATACTATCTTTCAAAGAGAACAATTTCTTAATTTGGATATGGTCCAAATTATCAACTTTTAATTTTATGGACAAATCCTTTTGGTTTGATATCTAAGAAATATTGTCTCAGCCAGAGGTTGGCAAATGTTTTCTGTGTAGAGCCAGAGAGGCTTTGGAGGCCACATGTAGTTTCAGAATAATCTTCTTTTATTTTATTTATTTATTTATTTATTAATAGATCTTTATTGCAGTATAATTGCTTCACAATATTGTGTTAGTTTCTGTTGCAAAACAAAGTGAATCAGCCATGTGCATACACATGTCCCTGTATGCCCTCCCTCTTGAGCCTCTTTCCCACCCTCCCTGTCCCACCCCTCTAGGTTATCACAAAGCATTAAGCTAATCTCCCTGTGCCATGCTGCTGCTTCACACCAGCCAAATATTTTACATTTGGTAGTGTATACATGTCGATGCTACTCTCACTTTGCCCCAGCATTGTGCTCCCACCCCATGTCATCAAGTCCATTGTCTATGTCTACTTCTTTATTCCTGCCTTACAACTAGGTTCATCAGTATCATTTTTTTTTGATTCCATATATAAGCGTTAGCATACGGTATTCGTTTTTCTCTCTTTCTGACTTCACTCTGTATGACAGACTCTAGGTCCATCCACCTCACTAAAAATAAATCAATTTTGTTTCTTTTTATGGCTGAGTAATATTCCATTGTATATATGTACCACATATTATTTATCCATTAATTTGTCAATGGACATTTAGCTTAGCCCACAACCTGGCTATTGTAAATAGAGCTGCAGTGAATATTGTGGTACATGACTCTTTTTGAATTATGGTTTTCTCAGGGTATATGCCTGGTAGTGGGATTGCTGGGTCATATGGTAGTTCTATTTTTAGTTTTTTAAGGAACCTCCATACTGTTTTCCATAGTGGTTGTATCAATTTACATTCCCACCAACAGTGCAGGTGGGTTCCCTTTTCAACACACCCTTTCCAGGATTTATTGTTTCTAGCTTTTTTGAAAATGGCCACTCTCACTGGCATGAGGTGCTACCTCACTGTAGTTTTGATTTGCATTTCTCTAATAGTTAGTGATGCTGAGCATCTTTTCATGTGCTTCTTAGCCATCTGTATGTCTTCCTTGGTGAAATGTCTATTTAGGTCTTCTGCCCATTTTTTAACTGGATTGTTTGTTTTTTTGATATTGAGCTCCATGAGCTGTTTGTATATTTTGGAGATTAATCCTTTGTCTGTTGTTTCATTTGCAAATATTTTCTCCCATTCTGAGGGATTTCTTTTTGCCTTGTTTATGGTTTCCTCTGCTGTGCAAAAGCTTTTCAGTTTAAGTAAGTCCAATTTGTTTATTTTTGTT
Source organism: Monodon monoceros (assembly GCF_005190385.1). Lineage (NCBI taxonomy): Eukaryota > Metazoa > Chordata > Mammalia > Artiodactyla > Monodontidae > Monodon > Monodon monoceros. Next base: position 110,117,779 of record NW_021703772.1, on the reverse strand, counting down.
TTTATTTCTGTTACTCTAGGAGGTGGGTCAAAAAAGATCTTGTTGTGATTTATGTCAAACAGTGTTTTTCCTATGTTTTCCTCTAAAAGTTTTGTTGTATCTGGTCTTACATTTAAGTCTTTAATCCATTTGGAATATATTTTTGTTTATGGTGCTAGGTAGTGTTCTAATTTCATTCTTTTACATGTAGTGGTGCAGTTTCCCCAGCACCACTTATTGAAGAGGCTGCCTTTTCTTCATTGTATGTTCTTGTCTCCTTTGTCATAAATTAGGTGCACATATGTGCATGGGTTTATCTCTGGGCATTCTATCCTGTACCATTGATCTATATTTCTGTTTTTGTGCCAGTACCATACTGTCTTGATTACTGTAGCTTTGTTGTATAGTTTGAAGTCAGGGAGCCTGATTCTTCCAACTCCATTTCTTTCTCAAGATTGCCTTGGCTATTTGGGGTCTTTTGTGTTTCCATACTAATTGTAAGATTTTTTGTTCTAATTCTGTGAAGAATGCCATGGTAGTTTGATAGGGGTTGCATTGGAAATGTAGATTGCTTTGGGAAGTATAATCATTTTCATGATATTGATTCTTCCAATCCAAGGACATGGTATATTTCTCCATCTGTTTATGTCATCTTTGATTTCTTTCATCAGTGTTTTATAGTTTTCTGAGTACAAGTCTTTTGCCTCTTTAGGCAGGTTTATTCCTAGGTATTTTATCCTTTTTGTTACAATGGTAAATGAGAGTGTTTCCTTAATTTCTCTTTCTGATTTTTCATTGTTGGCATATAGGAATGCCACAGACTTCTGTGCATTAAGTTTGTATCCTGCAACCTTACCAAATTCATTGATTAGATCTAGTAGTTTTCTGGTGGCATCTTTAGGATTTTCTATGTATAGTATCATGTCATCAGCAAATAGTGAGTGTTTTACTTCTTCATTTCCAATTTGTATTCCTTTTATTTCTTTCTCTTCTCTGATTGCTGTGGCTAGGACTTCCAAAACTATTTTGAATAAAAGTCTTGTTCCTGATCCTAGTGCAAGTGCTTTCAGTTTTCCACCATTGAGTATGATGTTTCCTGTAGGTTTGTCATATATAGCCTTTGTTATGTTGAGGTAGGTTCCCTCTATGCCCACTTTCCAGAGAGTTTTAATCATAAATTGATGTTGAATTTTGTCAAAAGCTTTTTCTGCATCTATTGAGATGATCATATGTTTTGTTTCCTTTTTGTGATACGCGGGCCTCTAACTGTTGTGGCCTCTCCCGTTACGAAGCACAGGCTCCGGACACGCAGGCTCAGCAGCCATGGCTCATGGGCCCAGCCACTCCATGGCATGTGAGATCTTCCTGGACCGGGGCATGAACCCATGTCCCCTGCATCGGCAGACAGACTCTCAACCACTGCACCACCAGGGAAGCCCAATCATATAGATTTTATTCCTTAATTTGTTAATGTGGTGTATCGCATTGTTTGATCTACTTATATTGAAGAATCCTTGCATCCCTGTGATAAATTTCACTTGATCATGGTGTATGATCCTTTTAATGTGCTGATGGGTTCTGTTTGCTAGTATTTTGTTGAGGTTTTTTGCATCTATGTTAATCAGTGATATTGGTCTATAATTTCCTTTTTTTGTGATATCTTTTTCTGGTTTTGGCATCAGGGTGATGGTGGCTTCATAGAATGAACTTGGGAATGTTTCTCCCTCTGCAAATTTTTGGAAGAGCTTGAGAAAGATTGGTGCTAGCTCTTCTCTAAATGTTTGATAGAATTCGCCTGTGAAGCCATCTGGTCCTGGAGTTTTGTTTTGGAAGATTTTTAATTACAGTTTCAATTTCATTACTTGTGGTAACTTTGTTTACCTTTTCTAATTCTTCCTGGTTCATTCTTAGAAAATTGTACCTTTTTAAGAATTTGTCTATTTCTTTGTTGTTGTCCATTTTATTGGCATATAGTTGTTTATAGTAGTCTCTTATAATCATTTGTGTGTCTGCACTTTCAGTTGTGATTTCTCTTTTTCTTCATTTCTAATTTTATGGATTTGCCACCTCTCCCTTTTTTTTTGATGAGTCTGGCTAAGGGTTTATCAATTTTGTTTATCTTCTCAAAGAACCAGCTTTTAGTTTTATTGATTTTTGCTATTATTTTCTTTGTTTCTATTTCATTTATTTCTGCTCTGCTCTTTATGAGTTCTTTCCTTCTACTGACTTTTCTTTGTTCTTCTTTCTCTAATTGTTTTAAGTGTAGGGTTAGATTATTTATTTGAGATTTTTCTTGTTTGTTGAGGTGAGATTGAATTGGTATAAACTTCCCTCTTAGAACGGCTTTTGCTGAATCTCATAGGCTTTGGGTCGTCGTGTTTTCATTATCATTTGTTTCTATGTATTTTTTAAATTTCTTCTTTGATTTCTTCAGTGATCTCTTGGTTATTTAGTAGTGCACTGTTTAGCCTCCATGTATTTGTGTTTTTACAGTTTTTTTTTTAACATCTTTATTGGGGTATAATTGCTTTACAATGGTGTGTTAGTTTCTGCTTTATAACAAAGTGAATCAGGTATACATATACATATGTTCCCATATCTCTTCCCTCTTGCGTCTCCCTCCCTCCCACCCTCCCTATCCCACCCCTCCAGGCGGTCACAAAGCACCGAGCCGATATCCCTGTGCCATGCGGCTGCTTCCCACTAGCTATATACCTTACGTTTGTTAGTGTGTATATGTCCATGACTCTCTCTCGCCCTGACACAGCTCACCCTTCCCCCTCCCCATATCCTCAAGTCCGTTCTCCAGTAGGTCTGTGTCTTTATTCCTGTCTTACCCCTAGGTTCTTCATGGCATTTTTTTCCCCTCAAATTCCATATATATGTGTTAGCATACGGTATTTGTCTTTCTCTTTCTGACTCACTTCACTCTGTATGACAGACTCTAGGTCTATCCACCTCATTACAAATAGCTCAATTTCGTTTCTTTTTACAGCTGAGTAATACTCCATCTTCTTTATCCATTCATCCGATGATGGACACTTAGGTTGTTTCCATCTCCAGGCTATTATAAAGAGAGCTGCAATGAACATTTTGGTACATGACTCTTTTTGAATTTTGGTTTTCTTAGGTTATATGCCCAGTAGTGGGATTGCTGGGTCATATGGTAGTTCTATTTGTAGTTGTTTAAGGAACCTCCATACTGTTCTCCATAGTGGCTGTACCAATTCACATTCCCACCAGCCATGCACGAGTGTTCCCTTTTCTCCACACCCTCTCCAGCATTTATTGTTTGTAGACGTTTTGATGATGGCCATTCTGACTGGTGTGAGATGATATCTCAATGTAGTTTTGATTTGCATTTCTCTAATGATTAGTGATGTTGAGCATTCTTTCATGTGTTTGTTGGCAGTCTGTATATCTTCTTTGGAGAAATGTCTATTTAGGTCTTCTGCCCATTTTTGGATTGCGTTATTTGTTTTTTTGTTATTGAGCTGCATGAGCTGCTTGTAAATTTTGGAGATTAATCCTTTGTCAGTCACTTCATATGCAAATATTTTCTCCCATTCTGAGGGTTGTCTTTTGGTCTTGTTTATGGTTTCCTTTGCTGTGCAAAAGCTTCGAAGTTTCATTAGGTCCCATTTGTTTATTTTTGTTTTTATTTCCATTTCTCTAGGAGGTGGGTTAGAAAGGATCTTGCTGTGATTTATGTCATAGAATGTTCTGCCTATGTTTTCCTCTAAGAGTTTGATAGTTTCTGGCCTTACATTTAGATTTTTAATCCATTTTGAGCTTATTTTTGTGTATGCTGTTAGGGAGTGTTCTAATCTCATACTTTTATATGTACTTGTAAAGTTTTCCCAGCACCACTTATTGAAGAGGCTGTCCTTTCTCCACTGTACATTCCTGCCTCCTTTATCAAAGATAAGGTGGCCATATGTGCATGGGTTTATCTCTGGGTTTTCGATCCTGTTCCATTGATCTATATTTCTCTTTTTGTGCCAGTACCATACTGTCTTGATTACTGTAGCTTTGTAGTATAGTCTGAAGTCAAGGAGCCTGATTCCTCTAGCTCCATATTTCGTTCTCAAGATTGCTTTGGCTATTCGGGGTCTTTTGTGTTTCCATACAAATTGAGAAGTTTTTTGTTCTAGGTCTGTGAAAAATGCCAGTGGTAGTTTGATAGGGATTGCATTGAATCTGTAGATTGCTTTGGGTAGTAGAGTCATTTTCACAATGTTGATTCTTCCAATCCAAGAACATGGTATATCTTTCCATCTATTTGTATCATCTTTAATTTCTTTCATCAGTGTCTTATAATTTTCTGCATACAGGTCTTTTGTCTCCTTAGGTAGGTTTATTCATAGATATTTTATTCTTTATGTTGCAATGGTAAATGGGAGTGTTTTCTTGATTTCACTTTCAAATTTTTCATCATTAGTATATAGGAATGCCAGAGATTTCTGTGCATTAATTTTGTATCCTTCTACTTTACCATATTCATTGATTAGCTCTAGTAGTTTCCTGGTAGCATCTTTAGGATTCTCTATGTATAGTATCATGTCATCTGCAAACAGTGACAGCTTTACTTCTTCTTTTCCAATTTGGATTCCTTTTGTTTCCTTTTCTTCTCTGATTGCTGTGGCTAAAACTTCCAAAACTATGTTGAATAAGAGTGGTGAGTGTGGGCAACCTTGTCTTGTTCTGATCTTAGTGGAAATGCTTTCAGTTTTTCACCGTTGAGGATGATGTTGGCTGTGGGCTTGTCATATATGGCCTTTATTATGTTGAGGAAAGTTCCCTCTATGCCTACTTTCTGTAGGGTTTTTATCATAAATTGGTGTTGAATTTTGTCAAAAGCTTTCCCTGCATCTATTGAGAGGATCATATGATTTTTCTCCTTCAATTTGTTAATATGGTTTATCACATTGATAGATTTGCGTATATTGAAGAATCCTTGCATTCCTGGAATAAACCCCACTTGATCATGGTGTATGATCATTTTAATGTGCTGTTGGATTCTGTTTGCTAGTATTTTGTTGGGGATATTTCCATCTATGTTCAGCAGTGATATTGGCCTGTAGTTTTCTTTCTTTGTGACATCCTTATCTGGTTTTGGTATCAGGGTTATGGTGGCCTCGTAGAATGAGTTTGGGAGTGTTCCTCCCTCTGGTATATTTTGGAAGAGTTTGAGAAGGATAGGTATTAGCTCTTTTCTAAATGTTTGATAGAATTCTTGTGTGAAGCCATCTGGTCCTGGGCTTTTGTTTGTTGGAAGATTTTTAATCACAGTTTCAATTTCAGTGCTTGTGATTGGTCTGTTCATATTTTCTATGTCTTCCTGATTCAGTCTTGGCAGGTTGTGCATTTCTAAGAATTTGTCCATTTCTTCCAGATTGTCCATTTTATTGGCATAGAGTTGCTTGTAGTAATCTCTCATGATTTTTTTTATTTCTGCAGTGTCAGTTGTTACTTCTCCTTTTTCATTTCTAATTCTATTGATTTGAGTCTTCTCCCTTTTTTTCTTGATGAGTCTGGCTAGTGGTTTATCTATTTTGTTTATCTTCTCAAAGAACCAGCTTTTAGTTTTATTGATCTTTGCTATTGTTTCCTTCTTTTCTTTTTCATTTATTTCTGATCTGATTTTTATGATTTCTTTCTTTCTGCTAGCTTTGGGGTTTTTTTGTTCTTCTTTCTCTAATTGCTTGTGGTGCAAGGTTAGGTTGTTTATTTAAGATGTTTCTTGCTTCTTAAGGTGGGCTTGTATTGTTATAAACTTCCCGCTTAGAACTGCTTTTTCTGCATCCCATAGGTTTTGGGTCGTTGTGTCTCTATTGTCATTTGTTTCTAGGTATTTTTTAAATTCCTCTCTGATTTCTTCAGTGATCACTTCATTATTAAGTAGTGTATTGTTTAGCCTCCATGTGTTTATATTTTTTACAGATCTTTTCCTGTAATTGATATCTAGTCTCATGGCGTTGTGGTCGGAAAAGATACTTGATACAATTTCAATTTTCTTAAGTTTACCAAGGCTTGATTTGTTACCCAAGATATGATCTATCCTGGAGAATTTTCCATGAGCACTTGAGAAAAATGTGTATTCTGTTGATTTTGGATGGAGTGTCCTATAAATATCAATTAAGTCCATCTTGTTTAATGTATCATTTAAAGCTTCTGTTTCCTTATTTATTTTCATTTTGGATGATCTGTCCATGGGTGAAAGTTGGGTGGTAAAGTCCTCTACTATGAATGTGTTACTGTCGATTTCCCTTTTTATGGCTGTTAGTATTTGCCTTATGTATTGAGGTGTTCCTATGTTGGGTGCATAAATATTTACAATTGTTATATCTTCTTCTTGGATCAATCCCTTGATCATTATGTAGTGCCCTTCTTTGTCTCTTCTAATTGTCCTTATTTTAAAGTTTATTTTTTCTGATATGAGAATTGTTACTCCAGCTTTCTTTTGGTTTCCATTTGCATGGAATATCTTTTTCCATCCCCTTACTTTCAGTCTGTATGTGTCTCTAGGTCTGAAGTGGGTCTCTTGTAGACAGCATATATAAGGGTCTTGTTTGTGTAACCATTCAGCCAATCTGTGTCTTTTGGTGGGAGCATTTAGTTCATTTACATTTAAGGTAATTATCGACATGTATGTTCCTATTCCCATTTTCTAAATTGTTTTGGGTTTGTTATTATAGGTCTTTTCCTTCTCTTGTGTTTCTTGCCTAGAGTAGTTCCTTTAGCATTTGTTGTAGAGCTGGTTAGTGGTGCTGAACTCTCTCAGCTTTTGCTTGTCTGTAAAGGTTTTAATTTCTCCATCAAATCTGAATGAGATCCTTGCTGGGTAGAGTAGTCTTGGTTGCAGGTTTTTCTCCTTCATCCCTTTCAGTATGTCCTGCCAGTCCCTTCTGGCTTGTAGGGTTTCTGCTGAGAGATCAGCTGTTAACCTTATGGGGATTCCCTTGTGTGTTATTTGTTGTTTTACCCTTGCTGCTTTTAATATGCTTTCTTTGTATTTAATTTTTGACAGTTTGATTAATATGTGTCTTGGTGTATTTCTCCTTGGATTTATCCTGTATGGGACTCTCTGTTCTTCCTGGGCTTGATTGACTATTTCCTTTCCCATATTAGGGAAGTTTTCAACTATAATCTCTTCAAATATTTTCTCATTCCCTTTCTTTTTCTCTTCTTCTTCTGGAATCCCAATAATTCAAATGTTGGTGCATTTAATGTTGTCCCAGAGGTCTCTGAGACTGTCCTCAGTTCTTTTCATTCTTTTCTCTTTATTCTGCTCTGCAGTAGTTATTTCCACTATTTTATCTTACAGGTTCTTCTGCTTCAGTTATTCTGCTATTGATCCCATCTAGAGTACTTTTAATTTCATTTATTGCATTGTTCATCGTTGCTTGTTTCATCTTTATTTCTTCTAGGTTCTTGTTAACTGTTTCTTGCATTTTGTCCATTCTATTTCCAAGATTGTGGATCATCCTTACTATCATTATTCTGAATTCTTTTTCAGGTAGACTGCCTATTTCCTCTTCATTTGTTAGGCCTGGTGCATTTTTATCTTGCTCCTTTATCTGCTGTGTGTTTTTCTGTCTTCTCATTTTGCTTATCTTACTGTGTTTGGGGTCTCCTTTTTGCAGACTGCAGGTTCATAGTTCCCGCTGTTTTTGATGTCTGTCTCCATTGGCTAAGGTTGGTTCAGTGGGTTGTGTAGGCTTCCTGGTGGAGGGGACTAGTGCATGTGTTGTGGTGGATGAGGCTGGATCTTGTATCTCTAGTGGGCAGGTTCACGTCTGGTAGTGTGTTTTGGGGTGTCTGTAGCCTTATTATGATTTTAGGCAGCTTGTCTGCTAATGGGTGGGGTTGTGTTCCTGTTTTGCTGGTTGTTTGGCATAGGTTGTGCAGCACTGTAGCTTGCTGGTCGTTGAGTGAAGCTGGGTGCTGGTGTTAAATGGAGGTCTCTGGGAGATTTTCGCCGTTTCATATTATGTGGAGCTGGGAGGTCTCTTGTTGACCAGTGTCCTGAAGTTGGCTCTCCCACCTCAGAGGCAGAGCCCTGACTCCTGGCTGGAGCACCAAGAGCCTTTCATCCACACGGCTCAGAATAAAAGGGAGAAAAAGTAGAGAGAATTAGTACAAGTATGAATGAAGAAAGAAAGAAAGGAAGGAAGGAAGGAAGGAAGAAGGAAAGAAGCAAAGAAGCAAAGAAGGAAAGAAGGCAAGAAGGAAAGAAAGGAGGGAGGGAGGGAGGGAAGAAGGAAGGAAGGAAGGAAGGAAAAAAGACAGAAAGAAAGAAGATACAGTAAAATAAAATAAAGTATAATAAAGTTATTGAATTAAAAAATAATTATTTAGAAGATAAAAAAAGGGATGGATAGAACCTTAGGCCAAATGTTGGAAGCAAAGCTATACAGACAAAATCTTACACAGAAGCATACGCATACACCCTCACAAGAAGAGGTAAAGGGGAAAAAATCATAAATCTTGCTCTCAGAGACCACCTCCTCAATTTGGGATGATTCGTTGTCTAAAGGAGGGAAGGAAGGAAGGAAAAAAAGAAAGAAAGAAAGAAAAAACGAAGGTAAAGTATAATAAAGTTATTAAAATTATAATTAATTATTAAGAAAAAAATTAAAAAAATAAAATGGACGGATAGAACCCTAGGACAAATGGTGGAAGCAAAACTATACAGACAAGATCTCACACAGAAGCATACACATACACATTCACAAAAGGAGGAAAAGTGGAAAGAATCATAGATCTTGCCCTCGAAGCCCACCTCTTCAATTTGGGATGATTCGTTGTCTATTCATGTATTCCACAGATGCAGGGTACATCAATTTGATTGTGGAGCTTTAATCCGCTGTTTCTGAGGCTGCTGGGAGAGATTTCCCTTTCTCTTCTTTGTTCTTACAGCTCACAGGGGCTCAGCTTTGGATTTGGCCCTGCCTCTGCGTGTAGTTCGCTGGAGGGCGTCTGTTTTTTGCTCAGACAGGACGGGGTTAAAGGAGCCGCTGATTCTGGGGCTCTGTCACACTCAGGCTGGGGGGGAGGGATGGGCACTTCGTGCGGAGCGGGCCTGCGGCGGCAGAGGCCGGCGTGACATTACACCAGCCTGAGGCCCGCCGTGCGTTCTCCCGGGGAATTTGTCCCTGGATCCCGGGAACCTGGCAGTGGTGGGCTGCACAGGCTCTCTGGAAGAGGGGTGTGGATTGTGACCTGTGCTCGCACACAGGCCCCTTGTTGGTGGCAGCAGCAGCCTTAGTGTCTCCCGCCCGTCCCTGGGGTCCGCGCTTTTAGCCGCGGCTCGCTCCCGTCTCTGGAGTTCCTTTAAGCAGCGTTCTTAAACCCCTCTCCTCGCGCACCAGGAAACAAATAGTGAAGAAAAAGTCTCCTGCCTCTTCGGCAGGTGCAGACTTTTCCCCGGACTCCCTCCCGGCTAGCCGTGGTGCACTAACCCCTTCAGGCTATGTTCAAGCCGCCAACCCCAGTCCTCTCCCTGCGCTCCGACCGAAACCCGAGCCTCAGCTCTACAGTTTTTCCTGTAATTGATTTCTATCTCATAGCATTGTGGTCAGAAAAGATGCTTGATATGATTTCAATTTTCTTAAATTTTCTGAGGCTTGATTTGTGACCTAAGATGTGATCTATCCTGGAGAATATTCCATGTGCACTTGAGAAGAAAGTGTATTCTGACACTTTTGGGTGGAATGTTCTGTAAATATCAGTTAGATGTATCTGGTCTATTGTGTCATTTAAAGCTTGTGTTTCCTTATTTATTTTCTGTTTGGATGATCTGTCCATTGGAGTAAGTGGGGTGTTAAAGACCCCTACTATTATTGTGTTACTGTTGATGTCTCCTTTCATGGTTGTTAGCATTTGCCTTACGTATTGAGGTGCTCCTATGTTGGGTGCATAAACATTTATAATTGTTATATCTTCTTCTTGGATTGATCCTTTGATCATTATGTAGTGCCCCCATTTATCTCTTGTAACAGTCTTTATTTTAAAGTCTATTTTATCTGATACGAGTATTGCTTCTCCAGGTTTCTTTTGATTTCCACTTGCATGGAATATCTTTTTCCATTCCTTCACTTTCAGTCTGTATGTGTCCCTAGGTCTGAAGTGCGTCTCTTGTAGACAGCATATATATGGGTCTTGTTGTTGTAACTATTCAACCAGTTTTTGTCCTTTGGTTGAAGCATTTAATCCATTTACATTCAAGGGTATTATGGATATGTATGTTCCTTTTACCATTTTCTCAATTGTTTTTGGTTTGTTTTTGTAGGTCTTTTCCTTCTCTTGTGTTTCCTGCCTAGAGAAGTTCCTTTGGCATTTGTTGTAAAGCTGGTTTAGTGGTGCTGAATTCTCTTAGTTTTTGTTTGTCTGAAAAGATTTTGACTTCTCCATTGAATCTGAATGAGATCCTTGCTGGGTATAGTAATCTTGGCTGTAGGTTTTTCTCTTTCATCACTTTAAGTATAACCTGCCACTCCCTTCTGGCCTGCAGAGTTTCCACCAAAAAATCAGATGATAACCATAAGGGGATTCCTTTGTATGTTATTTTTGTTTTTCCCTTGCTTCTTTTAATACTTTTTCTTTGTATTTAATTTTTGTCAGTTTGATTAATATGTGTCTTGGTGTGTTTTTCCGAGGGTTTATCCTGTATGGGACTCTCTGTGCTTCCTGGACTTGGATGACTATTTCCTTTCCCATATTAGGGATGTTTTCCATTTTAATCTCTTCAAATATTTTCTCAGACCCTTTCTCTTTCTCTTCTTTTTCTGGGACCCCTATAATTCGAATGTTGGTTCATTTAGTGTGTCCCAGAGGTCTCTGAGATTGTCTTCAATTCTTTTCTTTTTTTTCATTCTTTTTTCTTTATTCTGCTCCTCAGCTGTTATTTCCACTATTTTGTCTTCCAGCTCACTTATTTGTTCTTCTGCCTCCATTATTCTGTTATTGATTCCTTCTAGTTATTTTTCATTTCAGTTATTGTGTTGTTCATCTCTGTTTGTTTGTTCTTTAGTTCTTCTAGATCTTTGTTTAACATTTCTTATATTTTCTCAATCTGTGCTTCCATTCAATTTCAGAGGTTCTGGATTATCTTTAGTATCATTACTCTGAATTCTTTTTCAGGTAGAATGCCTATTTCCTTTTCATTTATTTGGTCTTGTAGGTTTTTACATTGCTCCTTCATCTGTGACATATTGTTTTGCTGTCTAATTTTTTTTTTTTTTTATGAGTGGGATTGTGTTCCTGTTTAATGGTTGTTTGATCTGAGGCTTTCAACACTGGACTTTGTCACCTATTGTGTAGATCTGTGTCTTGGTGCTGAGATGAGGAACTCTGTGAGACCTCACTCCAATGAATATTCCCTGGGATCTGAGGTTCTCTGTTAGTCCAGTGGGTCAGACTTGCAGCTCCCACTGCAGGGGCTTCTGCCCAACCCTGGGCTCAAGAATCAAGATCCTGCAAGCTGTGTAGGGTGGTGGTTCACTCTGGGGTCACTCCATTTCCTTGGGGGTCAGAATCCCCCACCATAGGGCAGCAGGTACCCTAGTTGTGGGGAGACACTAACTCCACATCTTCCCACACCACCATATTGACTCCTCCACTCCTTTTTTGTATTTTATTAAACACTTTAAATTTTTATTTTATTAAACACTTTTATACTGCCCTTTAGAGATATAGAATTCCTTCTTATGGAAGGAATTTGGAGGGACAAAATTTGGCTTACATTTGGTGTTCTGACCCTTGGCATAACTCATACTCACAAAGACTTTTTTCTGTTTTCTTCTAGAAGTTTTATAGTTTTAAGTTTTGTATTTAGATATATGATCCATTTTGAGTTAACTTTTATATATGATGAGAGGTATGAATTGAAGTTCATTGCTTCTGCATTTGGTATCTACGTTTCCCAGTAATATTTGTATAGATATTTTTCTTTCTCCACCTAATTATCTTTGCCTTACACTAATGGACAGATCAACTAGACAGAAAATTAATAAGGAAACACAAGCTTTTAATGACACAATAGACCAGATAGATTTAATTGATATTTATAAGACATTCCATCCAAAAACAGCAGATTACCCTTTCTTCTCAAGCTCACATGGAACATTCTCCAGGATTGATCATATCTTGGGTCACAAATCAAGACTCAGTAAAGTTAAGAAAATTGAAATCATATCAAGCATCTTTTCTGAACACAATGCTATGAGATTAGAAATCAAATACAGGGGAAAAAATGTAAGAAACACTAAATGCATGGAGGTTAAACAATACCTTACTAAATAACCAAGAGATCACTGAAGAAATCAAAGAGGAAATCAGAAAATACTTAGAGACAAATTACAAGGAAAACGCGATGATCCAAAACCTATGAGATGCAGCAAAAGCAGTTCTAAGAGGGAAGTTTATAGCAATACAAGCTTACCTCAAGAAACAAGAAAAATCTCAAATAAAAAATCTAAACTTGCACCTAAAGAAACTAAAGAAAGAAGAATGAACAAAACCCAAAGTTAGTAGAAGGAAAGAAATCATAAAGATCAGAGCAGAAATAAATGAAATAGAAACAAAGAAAACAATAGCAAAGATCAATAGAACTAAAAGCTGGTTCTTTGAGAAGATAAACGCAATTGATAAACCATTAGTCAGACTCATCAAGAAAAAGAGGTAGAGGACTCAAATCAATAAAATTAGAAACGAAAAAGGAGAAGGTACAACGGACACCACAGAAATACAAAGCATCATAAGAGACTACTACAAGCAACTCTATGCCAATAAAATGGACAACCTGGAAGAAATGGACAAATTCTTAGAAAGTTATAATGTTCCAAGATTGAACCAGAAAGAAATAGAAATATGAAGAGACCAACCACAAGTAATGAAATTGAAACTGTGATTAAAAATCTTCCAACAAACAAAAGTCCAGGACCAGATGGCTTCACAGGTGAATTTTATCAAACTTTTAGAGAAGCGCTAACACCCATCCTTCTCAAACTCTTCCAAAAAATTGCAGGGGAAGGAACACTCCCAAACTCATTTTGTGCCATTTTAGATAGTTGTTTTTGGTATGTCTCCAAGTTCACTAGTATTTACTTCTCCAAGGTAGTTTTCATCTCAGGGAGTTCTATTTTGTTCTTTTTTATAGCTTCATGTCTATGCTTAACTTTTATAACATATAGAACACAGTTTTAATAACCAGTTTAATGTCATGACTGCTAATTTTAACACCTGTGTGTGTCTTGGGTCTGTTCCACTAATTGATTAAATACTTGTATTGGGTTATTTTATCCTGCTCATTTTGATTGGATGCTATACATTTTGAATTTTACCTTTTTGGTAGCTAGATATTCTTGTATTCCTAAAAATATTCTTGAGCTTTGTTTGGGGACACAATTAAGTTACTTAAAAGAGCTTCATCTTTTTGGTTTTGCCTTATTTATTTAGTTAACTATAGTTGATTTATAATATTGTGTTAGTTTCAGGTGTAGCTTCAGATTCTTTCTACTACAGGTTATTACAAAATCTTGTATATATTTCCCTGTGCAATACGGTAAATCCTTGCTGTTTATCTGTTTTATATATAGTATTGTGTGTCTGTTAATCCTAATTTATCCCCCCCCACACCTTTCCCCTTTAGTAACCATAACTTTGTATTCTATGTCTGTGAGTGTGCTTCTGTTTTGTAAATAAGTTGATTTGTACTAGTTTTTAAGATTCTACACATAAGTGATGTCATATAATATTTGTCTTTCTCTGCCTGACTTACTTCATTTTGTATGATAATCTCTAAGTCTGCGCACATTGCTGCAAATGGTGGCCATTCTGATGCATGGGAGATGATACCTCATTGTAGTTTTGACTTGTAATTTTCTAATAATTAGTGATGTTGAGCATCTTTTCCTTTCATGTGCTTGTTGTCCATCTGGATGTCTTCTTTAGAGAAATGTCTATTTAGGTCTTCTGCCATTTTTTTGATTGGGTTGTCTGGTTTTTTTTGATATTGAGTTATATGAGCTGTTTGTGTAGTTTGGAAATTAACTCCTTGTTAGTTGCATGGTTTGCAAATTTTTTCTCCCATTCTCTAGGTTGTCATTTTGTTTTGTTTATGGTTTCCTCTGCTTTGTAAGAGCTTATAAGTTTGATTAAGTCCAATTTATTTATTTTTGCTTTTATTTCTTTTGCTTTGAGAGACTGACCTAAGAAAACATTGGTATGATTTATGTCAGAGAATGTTTTGACTATATTCTCCTCTAAAAATTTTATGGTGTCATGTCTTATATTTAAGTCTCTAAGCCATTTAGAGTTTTTTTGTGTATGGTGTGGGGGAGTGTTCTAACTTCATTGATTTACATGTAGCTGTCCAGTTTCCCCAACACCACTTTCTGAAGAGACTGTCATTTCTCCATTGTATATTCTTGCCTCCTTTGTCAAAGATTAATTGGTTGTAAGTGTGTGGGTTTATTTCCAGGCTCTATTCTGTTCCATTGATATGTCTGTTTTTGTGCCAATATCACACTGTTTTGATTACTGTAGTTTTATAGTATTGTCTGAAGTCTGGAATTGTTATTCCTCCAGCTTCATTCTTTTTCCTCAGAATTGCTTCAGCAATTCTGGGTCCTTTATTGTTCCATATAAAATTTAGGATTATTTGTTCTAGCTCTGTGAAAACTGTTATGGGTAACCTGATTGAGATCACATTAAATCTGTACATTGCTTTGGGGGGTATGGCGATTTTAACAATATTAATTGTTCTAGTCCAAGAGCAAGGGATATCTTTCCATTTTTTTTTATCATCTTCAATTTCCTTTATCTGTGTTTTATAGTTTTCAGCATATAGGTCTTTCACATCTTTGGTTAAGTCTGTTCCAAAGTATTTTATTTTATTTTTTTTTGATGTGACTTTAAATAGGGTAAAAAAAAATTACTCTTTCTGATGTTTCATTATTAGTGTAGAGAAATACAACAGATTTCTGTATGTTAATCTTGCTACCTTCTGAATTAATTTATTAGTTCTAATAGTATTTATGTGGAGTCTTTAGGGTTTTCATATATATATATATATATATATATATATATATATACACACAGAGAGAGAGGGAGAGAGAGAGAGAGAGAGAGAGAGAGCACATCATGTCACCTGCGAATAATAACAAATTTATCTTTTCCCTTCCAATTTGGATCGCTTTTATTTCTTTTTCTTGACTGATTGCTGTGCCTAAGACTTCCAATACTATGTTGAATAGAAGTGGTGAGACTGGGCATCCTTGCTTGTTCTAGTATTTAGCAGGAAGGCTTTCAGCTTTTCATTGTTGAGTATTATACTGGCTGTGAGTTTGTTGTAAATGGCTTTTATTATGTTGAGATATGTTCCCTCTATACTCATTTTGGTGAGAGCTTTTATCATGAATGGATGTTGCATTTTATCAAATGCTTTTTCTGCACCTATTGAGATGATCGTGTGGTTTTTGTCTTTTTTTGTTGTTGTTGTTGATGTGGTGTATCATATTGATTGATTTGTGTATGTTGAAGCATTCTTGTGACCCTGGAATGAATCCAACTTGATCATGGTGTGTAATCCTTCTTGTGTGTTTTTGGATTCTGTTTGCTAGTATTTTGTTGAGGATTTTTACATCTATATTAATCAAAGATATTTGCCTGTAATTTTCCTTTTTTTGGTAGTGTCTTTGCCTTGTTTTGATATCAGGGTGATGGCTTCATAGAATGACTTTGGAAGTGTTCCTTCCTCTTCAATCTTTTGGGAGAGTTTGAGAAGGATATGTATGAGCTCTTTGTATGTTTGGTAGAATTCCCCAGTAACACCACCCAGTCCTCAACTTTTATTTGCAGGGAGTTTTTTTTTTTTAATTACAATTCTATTTCACTTTTAGTGATCAGTCTGTTCAAATTATCTGTTTCTTTTTCATTCAGTTTTGGTGGGCTGTATGTTTCCAGGAACTTGTCCATTTCTTCTAGGTTGTCCAATTTGTTGGCATATGATTGTTTATAGTATCCTCTTAAAATTTTTTTATGTGTCATAATTTATTTTTTCAGTTTTAATATTCTTAATTGAATATAGTTGATTTACAATGTGCTAATTTCTGCTGTACAGCAAAGTGATTCATATATATATGTATACATTTTTTAATATTCTTTTCCATTATGGTTTATTATAGGAATTTGTATATATTTCTCTGTGTTATACAGTAGGACCTTGTTGTTTATGCATTCTCTTATGGTTTTTTTAATTCCTATGGTATCAGTTGTTATTTCTCATCTTTATTTCAGTCTACCACACTGGGTTTGTAAATTTTTTTTCCCCATGCCACACGGCATTCAGGATCTCAGTTCTCCAACCAGGGATTGAACCTGTGCCCACTGCAGTGGAAGTGTGGAGCCTTAACCATTGGACCACCAGGGAAGTACCTCTCTTCTTTATTTCTTATTTTGCTTATTTGGACCCTCTCTCTTTTCTTCTTGGTGAGCCCCTGGCTAGAGGTTTGTTAATTTTGTTTATCCTTTCAAAGAATCAGCTCTTGGTTTTATTGATTTTTTTCTATTTGTTTAAATCTATATTTTATTTATTTCCTCTCTGGTCTTTATTATTTCCTTCCTTCTGCTGACTCAGGTTGGTCTGCTTTTTAATATTTCTTGGGTGGGACCAGAGTGAAGTGCAGTCTAGAGTTTACTTATCCCAGGACTGAGAGCTCTCCACACAGTGTCAGTGAATCACAATGTTTCACTGCTTGGCTGGTGGGAACAAGCACTATGTCTGGCCCTGTGTGAGCACTGCTTCTTGTTTCTTCTAATCCTCTCAGTCTACTGGGCTCTGTCTTGGGCACCCCTCCCTGCACCAGGGCCTGGAACTCTCTCAAGGTAGTGAACTGGAACAATCACAGGGCTCACTTCATTTGTTTCCTATCTCCCAATGATCACTGTTCTTCATTGCCTAACATCAGGGTTCTACAAACCACTGTTTTAAACATTTGTCCATTTCTGACTGGTTCAGGTGAATGGGCAAGTCCTTTCTCTGTTGAAAGTGAAATCCTGCTAAACTAGTTTTACTTATACACATTTGCTTATCAGCTTCCTTGCTCACTATTCTTTTCTTGCAACCCACCCCTTTCTTCTGGGTTCAGTGGTTTATTTATGTAATGTTCCTGGGGTTTAACGCTCATTTTTCTCATGCATACTTATTCTCACATGAGCAACATTGTTCTTTCCTGTGTGTTTTGTAATCTTGGTTTGGAGCACATCTTTCATTTCTTTTCTTTTTATTTTGGCGGGGGGAAGATTTTATTAGTTTTCTGTTGTTGAATAACAGATTACCACCACCCCAGAGGGTGGAAGCAACATGAATTTATTATCTCACATTTCCCACTGGTTAGGAGTGTAGCACAGCCCAACTGAGTTCTCTACTGAGGGTCTCACATGGTTGAAATCATGGTGTCATAGACATTCTCATATGAAGTCCAGCGTCCTTTTCTGAGCGCATCCAGGCT
The DNA here is from genome assembly GCF_005190385.1 of Monodon monoceros. Taxonomy (NCBI): domain Eukaryota; kingdom Metazoa; phylum Chordata; class Mammalia; order Artiodactyla; family Monodontidae; genus Monodon; species Monodon monoceros. The sequence goes on along the minus strand of NW_021703772.1, from coordinate 110,100,284 downwards.
GTTGGTAGAATGCAGTCCTTGTGGTTGTAGGACTAAGAGCTCTGTTTCTTGCTGCTGTTGGCTGGAACCCCTCTCAGCCCTATTCCTGCCCTGTGGTCTCCTCCACAACATGGGAGTTTCTCCTTCAAGGTCAGCAGGAGTGTCCCTGCTGCTTTGATCTCTGATGTCCTCTGCCTCTGACTTCTAGAGCCAGATATATAGACCTTGTGTGAATGGGTCAGACCCATATGAAAAATCTCCATTTTGACTTAAGGTCAACTGACTAGTCATCTTAATTACACTGGAAAATCCCACTTGCCTTGTAATGTAACATAATCACGGGGCTGAGACTCTATAACACTCACAGGTCTTGTGCATACTCATGGGAAGGGAGTTAGTTTCAGGGGGGAATCTTGAGGGCAGTCTTTGAATTCTGCCTACCATAGTCCACCTTCTGGACCCCAACAATTTATATCCCCTCCAAAACCTTCCCATTAAGTAGTCAACCTAAGTCCAGAATCTCATCATCTTACTTAGACCCAGGTGTGGATGAGGCTCCCGGGTGTAGTTTCCTTGGACACATTTCCTCCCCATCTGTGGGCCTGTGAAACTAGAGAAGTTATCTTCCCAGTAATCCCAACATACAATGATGGGACAGAGAGAGGATAATGGTATAGACATTCCTGTCTAAAAGGGGGGAAAATGAAAGGTGAAGAGGAGTCACCACTTCAAAGCAGTTCTGAAATCCAGTTTGGTGAATTCCAGCCAGTGGTCTCCACTTAGGTTTCAAGGCCTCCGAATTATCCTGTTTCTCTTGGTTCGACTGTCTGCAGTCTTGGTTCTGCTCTCTGGTCTCTGAGTCATCCTTCCTTTTCCATGAGAGGTAGCAGATGTTTGCAGCTATATTGTTTCATCAACCTGCTTCCTGCTACTAGGATCCTGCAGGTCCGGTTGCCTCTTTTGATTTTGTAGTCTCTTTCTCCCTTTAATCCAAGTTGGCATTTATTTTGTCCAGAACAACCTTCCTCAGAACCTTGTAGGCCTTGTGTGAATTGCACTAGGATTCAGCCCATTAGATAGAAATTACACCCACAGATCTGTTTGAGATAATCCCTGCTCCCTGTCTGGTTCCAGATGAGATGGCTGAGGGACAAAGGAAAGAGGATGTAGTCTCTCCGGTTTGGTTGAGATGACCTGTGAGGCATAATTTTTATCTCTTGAAAGAGCCCTTTGTGTGGCTGAATACTCTGACCTTTTGATCTTTCTGAGGTTTTAACAAAAGGTTGTACAGTTGCACTTGTGGCTTTTCCTCTATGCCATGCTTTTGAAAGTAATCTCTTAATTTTATCACCTTTTGACACCCGGATAGGCTGAGAAACTCCCAAATCATCCACTCTTGGTTCCTTTTTGTTTAACAGTTCTTCGCTCAATATATATCTCTCCTCTCACATTTTACTGTAATCAGCGATAAAAAACCCAGCTGCATCTTAAACACTTGCTTGAAAATCTTCTTAGCTGTATATCCAAGTTTATTGCTTATGAGTTTTGCTTTCCACCTAACCGCAGGACACAATTTTGCCAAGTTTCTGCCAATAAATAGTAAGGATTCCCTATCTTTCCGTTTCCAATAACATGTTTGTCACTTCCTTCTGAGCCTCACCTATAGTATGCTCCCAATACAGATTTCTACCAACACTCTGGTCACTGAAATTGAGGCTTTTTTTGGTCATGCTTCTCAACACTCTTCCATCCTCTGCCTGCTGCCTAAAGCCACTGCCGCTTTTTAGGTATTAATTACAGCAACACCCACTTCCAGTTAATGAAACCTGTATTAGTTCTCTATTGATAACACATTACCACCAACTTAGAGACTCAAACAATACCTGTTTATTATTCTTTTACATAGCTAAATATATCATTTCAAGCATAGTTCTGAAGGTTAGAAGTCTGGCAAGGCATGTCTGGGTTTTCTGTTCAGTCTCACCAGTTTGAAACCAAGATGCTGGCTGTTCTGAGTTTTCTTCTGAGGCTCTGGGGCAGAAGATGCTTCCAAGCTCATTCAGCTTGTTGGCGGAATGCACTTCTCTGTGGTTGCAGGGCTGAGTCTCTGTTTCTTTGCTGGCTGTCAGCTGGTGGTGACCCTCGGCATTTAGAGGCTGCCCCCATTCCTTGCCATGTGGCCCTCTTCTTCAAAACCAGCAATGGAGAATTTCTCATGCATTGAATCTCTTTCCCTTTGAATCCCTTTTTCCAGGAAGAACCCCATCCTTCGATAAGGGCTCCCCTGATTAAGGGTCCACCCAGGATAATAGCCCTTTCTTACTGTCAACTGGGTCAAGTCTTGGTTATAGCTGCAGCATCTCTTCCCAGCAGCATGTAGATTCGTGTATGATTGAATAGCTGGGAGAAGCTGTGTGTACACATTAGAGATAGAAATCCTAGGGCAAGTTAGAATTCTGTCTACCACAGGGGCTCTGTGGAGCCCAGGTTGATGGTATATTCCCCCAGAGAAAATTCTTCCTTGTGGCTGTGGTGGTTTCCAGGGACATAACCTTCTGGGGACCACTTTTATGTTTATTTCCTGGCTTAGAGCTCCTCAGACAGCACAAGTAGTATAAGTTTCAACCTTAAACATGCACAAAGGCAGGGAAATGGTTAGAAATTCTCAGGGGAGTGTTTAGACCAATATAACAAAATTCCTTGTCTTTTTATGCTTTGAAGATACATTTTCTCAAGTTTCTTTTCTTTCTTTTTTTTTACCCTGAAGCTATACCCCCTCCAAGGTTCTAACTACATATATAGAGCTTCTCAGTCCCGACTCCTCGTCAAGCTAATGCCCAAAGCTTTGCCTCCTATTCCTTCATGATTGTTAAAATCCAATCTCCTAGGTTATCAAGATAGGCAGCCATCTTCACTCCTGCTGCCCCTGGCCCTGGCAGCCATAGAATTAACTCACCTACTTATCAATTTAATTTTTAGTCACCATGTTTTTCTTTCTGAGGATTTCCCTTACTTGCTCATTTAAATTCACCATTGCTTAAAAAATATGTTTTATTATATATAACCCACTACTTCTTTTTGTTTGTGATGGGAGGAAGGTTTATTTCATCTGTTATATTGATGCAAGTGGAAAATCTTGTTCTTTTTACCTTGTGTTTTGAAGGCATCACCATTTCTCCCTGTTCTGAGCCAATACACCCTTTGTTTTCTCTTCCTCTCCTTGTGCCCTACTTCAATCCACCTCCACAGAGCTGCCTAAGTCATCTTTGGAAAATATAAATCAGATTGTGCAACTTCTAGGCTTAAAAATGTTCATCGATGCCCAGACTTTTGTGACAGATCTAACTCAGGCCCTGCTCCTGTCTGCCCTGCAGCTCTACCTGCCACGTCTTCACCTGACCTGTGCCTGAACTTGACCTCATCCTTTCCCGGGAACTCTGAGGTTGCCTTTACTGGACACTTTCCCTTGGCTGTTTGTGAAGGACTCTCCTTTTGTTCTTCAGGTGTCATCCCAGGTGGTCTCCTGACCACCCACTCAGCCTCGTTCCAGTTTCTTTTTTTCCACTTGGTTCCCACCCCAGTCTGTGGTGACTCACTCCCCTTAGCAGAGCGGATGCTCTCTGTGGCCGGGTGCCATCTGCACATGCTTTTCCACCTTCAGTGCAAAGCACAGCCCCTGGCTCAGATCAAGGACTTGTACATAGTTTTGAATGATCAGGCCCAGGCCTGCCTATGGGATGGGCATAGGAAAGTCAGAGCCTACAGGCAGTCGGTAAGATGGGTTATAATCATGTAACTCTACCCTGCTCCTGTGACAGGTAACGTAGAAACTTGTTATATCAATGAATTCAAGGCTATCTGATTGGAATATAAATATATTTTTGAGTGAAATCATCTTTGTAAGCCTAATTCTTAACATTAAGCTTTAAAAACTGGCCCAATTTTTAGGGCCACGTTAAAAGAAAAACTTGGGATTACCACCAGGACAATGTGTCCAGCCAGCTCAGTTCCACAGAGGCCTGCACCCTGGAGGAGAGGTGCTGAGCAGCTGGGGTGGTCAGAGAGCAGCCAGAGATTATGTAGGTGAATATTTTACACAATCTGTGCCAGGGTAAGTTTTACTAGCACAGCACCAAAGGCATAAAGAATACGGTAAGATTTAGGTATATAGAAATTAAAAGAAAATTTTATAAGTAAAACTTAAATAAATAAAACTTAAAGGCAAGTGCACACTGAATATAAGTATTTGTGGTACACTTGGAAGGAAGTAGTATTTTTTAACACGTAAAAATCCCATATTGATCAGTGAACAGAGGATGTAAACATGAAGTGAAAACAACAGAGCACAATAGCAAACCACTGCTTTGCAGCTTACGGGGAATGTCCTCCTTCAATAATAAGAAAATATTGAAAGAATACAATATTTTGCCTCTCAAAAAGATAAAGATACGATATAAAGGATTTTCTCAAGCACAACTGTGAGAGTGTATATGGATAGTGACCTTTTCTTTTAAGCTGCTTGGCTTTATTTAACAAAAACTTCACATGATAACTCTTAGACTCAATAACCCTCAGTTCAGGCTCTATTCTAAAGAAATAATCAAAGATGTAATCAAAGATTTATGAATGTTGAATTTTCACTGCAGCATCATCTATAATAGTAAAAAATTGGAAATGATGAACAAATCCCACAATAGAGAAATGGGTATATTAATTATACTACGTTTAGATGATGATTAATTATGCAGCCTTTACAATCAAGTTTTTCAGGAATATTTAATGACGTGGAAAGTGACCTTGCTAATAAGTCAATTAGAAAGTGTAGGATTGTATGACAGCCAAGGTACAGAGCAGGGGCTTGACCAGGCGGTTGACATGCCTGTGCTCAGGTGGCTGTGTCCACACGTGACATTGCCTTTGCAGGCTGAAATCATTTCCAGGGGCCTCTCAAGGCACCACTTAGGGGTTAAATGAGGTGGCTTTTATCCCTTACTTGGGGGTGTAAGACAGTGAGCTATTTGGACATTAATGGGGCCCTGGGTCTTCCATTTACCATTGGGGATTCATCAGCCTCTGCAGTATGAGGATTCCTCCTCACTCTCCCAAGAGGAAAGCCAGGCAGCTTTGTTTTGGGAAGAGCAGTGATCGTACACTGGGCAGAGGGGAGAGGGCTGCTGCAGGCAGAGGGCGGGGGACCCCCCTCAGGGTTCCTCCCGAGTTCTGGGAAGGGCTTCTCATCTTCTTCCTCTCCATCTTTCCCTCATTCTCATACTTCTCTTCCGCTCCCCAGTCTCCCCCTGACATTCACTGCATGCCCCTGTGAGCCACGTCACATTATGCCTGCTTGCTCATTTAATTTTCAGGAACCCCCATGAGACCGTTCTTAACCCCATGTAACAGGTGAGCTATTCAGGCCCAGAGAGGCTGCTCCTGGCCCTGAGATCCAGGCAAATAGATCTTTGTATTGGTCAGGGTTCTCCAGAGAAATAGAGCAAACAGGATGTGCGTGTATGTTTAGAAAGATGTTCATTTTGAGGAATTGGCTCATGTGCTTACGGAGGCTGGTAAGTCCAAAACCTGCAGAGCAGGCCAGCAGGCTGGAGACCAGTGAGAGCCACTACTGTAGTCCAAGTCTGTAGGCTGCCTGCTGAGAAATCCCCTCTTCCCTGGAGGACGGCAGTCTTTTGTTCTGTTCAGGCTTTCAGCTGATCAGAAGGAACCCACTCACACGGTGGAGCGCAATCTGCTTTACTCAAGCCCACTGATTAAAATGATAATCTCATCCAAAAACACTTTCACAGAAGCATCCAGAATAATGTTTGGTCCAGCCAACGTGACACATAAAATTAACCATCCCGGTTTCTGCATCTGAGAAGCTGCTGCTTGTGTTCTGATCCACACCAGAGAGGAGGAGAACGGAGACTGTGCTCAGAGCAGCCCCATGTGTGTGGTCTGGCACTGACCCTGGAGGTGAGGTCCCCTGGGGTGTCTTTGCCCTGCCCCCATGGGCTGGCCGTGTGTCTGTTTCCCTGAGCGCCTGGGGGTGGCTGTCTTCCTGACACAGGCATGGTGTGCTCAGAGAGGGTGAGCTGGGATTCTGGCTGCTCTGGCAGGCCTCCTGGGCAGTCTTTGGGGGATCTGATCTCAAATTTTTGGTCTGTGGCCTCTATAGGTCAGGGCCACATAACTTAGCTGGGGACAGCACAGGTGGCTTTTGGCCTTCTCAGCACCTCCCCACAGAGCCTGCTGGCTGGGCTTCCAGTCCCCTGGGGGATGAGCAGGTCACATGTCCTTCATCCTTCTGCCAGGACTTGACCAGGCAAGACCAGAGGAGACAAGGGCTCCTCCATTCCTTGGGGCATTCAAAAACGATTTCACACCCACTCCCTGCCAGACCCTATGCTTAGCATAGGGGAGATCAGGGCACAGAGGGGACAGATGAGGACACTTCCATGTTGTCTGTAACTTGCTGGGATAGACAGAAGTGTGGGGAGGCGGGGCACAAGGAGGGCTGCCTGGAAGAGGTGACAACTGACTGAGAACTGAAGGCAGCCAGATCCAGGGGAGGTGGGAGGAAGGAGAGGGCCCAGGCGATGGCCAGCTCAGGTGAAGACAAGTGTCCTGCCTGGCAAGAGTGAGGAGAGAGAGGCTGGGCACGGGAGGGCTCTGCAGGCCTTGCCTCGTGGAGCTAGTGTCGAGATGCGAGGGGTGAGAGTGTGTACCTGCTCCCCCCGCAGCAGCATTGTCTCTCCTCTGAAGCCTCATCACCATTCATCTGCTGGTGTTTGACACGGGCTGCCGGGCACAGCAAAAGCAGCCCCGCTCTGTAGGGACCCTGGGTGTGGTGTGAGTCCTGCCCTGGGGAGCTCACAGGAAGGCAGGGGATACCCAGATGCCCTGTGCCAGTGGGGCAGGCTCTGACTCAGAGGACCAGAGCCAGGTCGGAGCAGGATTCCTGAGAAAGGGCTCATTTGCCAAAGATTCTATTATCCTGGAAACAGCAAGGTCCATAGGTTTGTTAACGGCTTACTTAGCAGGATGACCCAGATAAAGGGGACAACTGTCCGTGAAGACAGTTCACATTTTGAAACAGGCTCAGAGAGCAGCAGTTCTCAGCAAATTACCTTCATCTGTCTTCTCTCATTTTTTATTCTTTTCCTCTCTCATCCGTAACAGTTTATTTTTTATTATGAAATGTACCATTTATACAAAAGAGTGAAAAAAACACAAGCACAGTTTAAAGACTAATGCTACTAAAACTCACAGAATTGGTGTTAGCTACTTGGAAGAAAACCCTGGAGACAGAAATGGAGCACTCTTTTAAGAAATGCTATATCACCATTACTTTTGATGGTAAAGAACAACACTGTGTGGAAAATTGGGAAAGTTTACAACTCTGAGCCAGAAAAAGATTCAGAAGATTTGGACTCTAAACGTGAGGAATTTTAGGAATACGTGAACAAATTTATTTAGCTTATATTTAACTTTTTATAGTATACTGATATATTATAAAAGGATGCCTAAATAATAGTTTTTTCAATAAGTATAAAAAAATTCTAAGGTGTTAAAAAAAAAAGACTAATGCTAAAACAGATGCTCACGTACTTACTGCCACAGGTTAAGAGGTAGAAGATTACTAACATTTGCCGTCCCCTCCCGCCTCAGGAAATGTGTCTACCATCCAGATCTTTGTGTTAATAAATAATCCTTACATTTCCCATGTGTGCACCCCTACACTACATTGCTTAATTTTTGTCTGTTTTTGAACTTTGAGGACCTGGAATAGTCCTAATTCTATGTATTCTCTTGTGATCCCCTTCTTCTGCTCATTATTACATGTTGAAGACCCATCCATGTTGATGGATATAACTGTAGCTGTTTGCTTTGTCTTACTTTGTGCAGTATTCTATTGTGAGCATTTACCACAATTCATTTTTCTGTTGCAGTTTTGGTGAGCATTTGGTTCATTGCCATGTTTTCCTATCATAACACTGCCTCTGTGAACTTTCCAGTGCATGGTATTGCCTGGTGCACACCTGCAGCAGTTTCTGGATGGCATGGTTCTCAAAGTTGGTCTGGGGATACCTGTTGATCACAAAACACTTTCAGGGGGTTTCTGAGGTCAAACCATTTTCATAATAATGCTAAAATATTATTTGCCCTTTTCACTGCCATTCTCCCATAAGTGTGCATTTGGAAAGTCTGCACAACTCAGGGACTCAGTTATTTTCCAAATGACTGGTGCACAATGTTACAGAGTCACACATGGTTAAGAGAGACATTCAAAGTGCAAGACAAGCCAGTGGATTTTAATGTAACTGAGTATGAAAGTGTCACTGGTGCAGTTTAAGATTCCACATTACAGCTAATCCTTAAGGAACAGTCATTGATCAAGTTTTGATATAGTACCAAGAAAGAATATCCACAGTTATGTGAAAGATAACTCCTTCCTTTACCAACTCCTTATCTGCAAAAGGCTGGATTTTCTTCTCATAGTCCAACTAAAACACATATCACATATATCACAACAGAAGCAGACATGAGAACCCAGCTGTGTTCTATTAAATCAGACATTAAAAAGGATTTGTCAAAATATAAAACAATGCCACTTTTCTACTAAATTATTTTTTGGGAAAATACACTTAAAATATTATCTAACATGAAATGGGATTATTATTGCTATTTTAAAATAAATGAATACACATTTAAAATTTTCTTAGTTTTAATTTTTGATATGGTGTAAACATCAATAGATAGCTAGAATCCACATACACTTCTTTAGTTTCCTCAATAATTTCCAAGGGTGTAAATAGTGTAAAAGTATAGAGTCTGTGAGCACTGCTGATCTTGGTATATTTTGAAGAGACTTTTGCATCTTCAACTTACTTCTGCCTTGGCTGGACAAAATGACACCCAGCAGCAGTGAAGAAGAGTTCCTGCAAACTCACATCCTTGGAAGTTTCAGCTCTTTAAGTTTTCCAAACTTGCGAATGTGAAATGGTATTTTCTTATGGTTCCAATGTACCAGTTTTTGTTTACAAATGAGGTTGAACAACTTTTCATGTGCTTATGGGTCATAGTTGTCTTCTTCCTGGAAAATGCCTGTTCATGTATTTTGCCCACATTTTGGGGGAGCTTGTTAGCCTTCTCCTTATTAAATCAGAAGAATTCTTTGTATGTGCTCAATGATAATTCAGTTATACATGTTGCAAGCATATTTTCCTAGTTTATGATTTGCCTTTTCTCTCTCTTTGTGAAGTCATTTGATGTACAGATTTTCCTAGCTTTAATGTAGTTAAAATTATCCATCTTTCTTTTATGGTTTGTGCATTTTATGTCTTGTTTAAGAAGTCCTTTCTGAAAGAGAAAGATGAATACCATATGATATCGCTTATATGTGGAATCTAAAATATGACCCAGATGAACCTATCCATGAAGCAGAAACAGAATCACGGACATATAGAACAGACTGGTGGTTGCCAAGGGAGAGGGGGTTGGGGAGGGATGGAGTGGGAGGTTGGGATTAGCAGATGTAAGCTTTTATATGTAAAATGGATAAACAACAAGGTCTTACTGTACAGCACAGAGAACTATATTCAGTATCCTATGATAAACCATAATGGAAAAGAATATAAAAAATGAATGTGTATATATGTACAACTGGATCACTTTGCTGTACAGCAGAAATTAACACAACATTGTATATCAACTATACTTCAATAAAAAGAGAGAAAGAAAGGAAGGAAGGAAGGAAGGAAGGAAGGAAGGAAGGAAGGAAGGAAGAAAGAAAGAGAAAGAAAGAAAGAAAGAAAGAAAAAAGAAGAAAGAAAGAAAGAAAGAAGTCCTTTCCTATCCCAAAGTCATAAGACATTCTCCTGTGTTATCTTTTAAATGTTTAGCAGTCTCCTCTTCACATTTATGTCTTTAATCCACCTGGCATAGACACTTCAGCAGAGTGTTCAGTAGCAATCCAAGCTCATTTCTTCACATGGATAACCAGCTGTTCTGGCTCTGGGACACCCACACCTCAGTGTCGGGCTTAGCTTTCTGGGACAGCATGAGATGACCACATGGCTGGGTCCAGGTGCTTGCCTCACCAACTATGACCTGAACTGCTTACTTATTGGTTCTTTGGGGAGAGCTTTCAAATTTGCTTTTTATCAATGTCAGTGGAGAGTTTCACCTGACATCTTCATTGCATTAATTCAGATTCTGGCAAGCTGATAATATTTGCTATTAAAACAGTGCCATTTTGTCAATTCACTGCATAGCTGGCAAGAGGAGGAGGCACTAGGCAAGCTGGGTTGGCCAACCAGTAACTGGTGAGGGGGCTGGAGTTCAAGTGACTTGGTTCTCTCTTCAGAGGCTCCGTTGATGGGAAGTCTTCAAATTGTGGCAGGATTTGAAGCCTGCTGTATTTCTTTTTCTTTTTTTTTTTAGAATTTTTAATGACATGATAAAACCTTTTATTAAGAGAAAAAAAGGTTAAAAACCTAAAAAAAATTTTTTTCAGTATAAGTATATAATTCTGTATACGAACACATACTCACACACACTCTCATATAAAGAAAAACTTTTTTGGAAAGAACGAACCAAAGTGTCCGAAGTGGTTATTTCTGGCTGGTGGAATCATGAATGATTTAAATTTTCTTACTTATGGTTTTATGATTTTTCCAAATTTTCTCCAATGAATAGATAAGGCTATTGTCTCTGAATGAATTTCTATTACAAAGTAAATGCATTTACATAGCAAAAAATGAGGTCAAAAGAAAGAAGAAAACTAAAATCTCCTGTAATCTTGAGCATTTAAAATCATAAACATTTTTTAATACTTCATCACCATATATGTGTATGTGTCACATATGTGTATAGATACCTATGTACATGTGTGTATATGTATCAGTGTGTGTATGTCATATGCCTCAGTGATAGGGTTAAATTTTCATTATGTACAATTCGGAATCATCTTTCCATAATGGTCAGATATGAATCATTAACTGGAAATAACAAGCAATATATGGAGAAGAAAATAATAGGTAAATTGATCTCTGAATATTAATTAGATATGCATACACACAAAACTATGTAGACACAACTTATTTCAATTAAGATAATATTCTCTACAATCTTATTTTTCATTAGAAGCCTGCTGTATTTTCATTTTAAAAACTGGACCTTGCTCCCTTCGTTAAATTTACTGTAACCATGCAGTGCTCCTGGCACCTTAGCTTTTTTCTCTTACAGGATGACTTTAATGGCAGGTGGTGAGTAGACATCACTGCAATGGGAAAATGCTGGTGACAGGTGACTTCTGCACAATCTTCTTAATGGGACAATTTTCCATTTCAAACAGGCACTGAGACATCAGATCAGCTGAGTGGCAGCCCTGACAGTCAGACAGACACAGTCCTACAGGCTGCTGTTGCTTGCTCTCCATGATCAGGAGAATGGAGATAAAAGGTGTCACTTATGAATTAAGTTCTGGCTGTTTCACTTGCACTTATTGCACCTCAGATATGCTGATGAGTCACTTTGGGGCTGGCTCCTGGGACAAGGTGGTCCTGGGGTGGGACATGACAATGTGCCCATGTGAATGCATGTTGGGTGACAGGGTCACCTGGAGAGTGCCTCCACTGACCACTCGCTGGGGTTTGAGGGGCTCACGGCTGGTTTGTTGAGTGAATTATTGAAGTAATGGCACAAGCCTTGGGTCATAGGACCCTCCTGCATGGTTTCTGCCTCTCAGTGAGCATGGGCTGTTACATAGCCCACAGGGCCCTCCATGGCTCAGCCTTGCCACCTCCCTGGCCCCTTGCCCTTCCCTAGAGATTCAGGCTCCTACACAGAGACTCCTGGATTCTTAATGGCCTTGGTTGCTCTCCTGTTGCTAAGCATCCACATGGGCCCTTCCCTCAGCAGGCAGCACCCTTCCAGCCCAGGTTTGAACGGGTCACAGCTACATCTCCCTTTCCAGAGTGCCTTCCCTCACCCCCAGAGTGGGCACGCCGCCAGGCCATGGGGCCTCCAGCACTGCCACCTCTCTTGCGCACCTCCACAAGGACTGGACTGTCCTGCTCTAAAGCATATTCCAAGAGCACAGAGGGTGATGGGAGCAGAAAGGATGCTCAGTAAATATGTGCTGAGTGAATCAATGAATGAACTGGCTCAGTAAATTTGGACCAAGAGCCTCAATAATGCTTAACTTACATGGTTAAATGAGATAATGTAAGACAGTGAAGCTCAGCATTTTTGGATCTCTGACCCCACTGGAAAATCTAGTAAATGTCATGGACTCTTTCTTCAGAAGAACATATGTATGCAGAGCGGCAATTATGTATGCCAGTGAAAGTTATCCAAATACCCTCCAACAGTCCTTGCATAGATTTTACTTTTTCCTTATGCTCTTCTGGACTTTTCCCATGTGTCTTTTAAAGATAATGGTAGTGGATAGACAGAAAGCCCTGCTCTCTTAGTGGTTTATCACAACCAACATTTATTTCAGCCTCACAGGAGGTCTGATCAGTGACAGGGCAGACATGGGGAGACTTACTCCATGGAGTCATTCACGGACCCGTTGTCAAAATGAGGCTTCCAAGGTCAGCCAGGCATTGATGTAAGCTGACCACAGGGAGAGAGAGGTGGAGGATGGAGGGGTGTTTGTGGGCCTTGTTGGAAGTGGGTCACATTGTGAAGCTTAGGGATGATTAAAGTAGTGTCTGGTGGGTGTTTTCAGGTGTGTAAGTGCTGTTAATTGGAATCTCACATGAAGGACTTTTTTTCCCGTGGAATTTCATGGTGTCTTTTTCATGGAAGCTTCTTGAAGCAAGTTGAGGAAACCGAGCCAAGGAAAGTGTTCATTGAGGAGATTTCTTCTTTGTGCTTGCTCTTTCCTGAATGCTGCAGCCTCCTATGTATTTAAGCACCATAGGGCTCCCCCCATCCTCCACCTCCTCATCATTTTACACACAATCCCAGTAGCATTTCCTATGGGAGGACCTCCTTGAGCGCCTCCCCAACCCCAAGGCAGACTTAATTTCCCTTCATCTAAGTTCCCAACATCCTGAGTCACATTATTGTGTTACTGCTTTCAATTCAATGTCTACCCCACATTGACCCTTAGGGGGAAAGACACAGCTTACCACTCATCTCCTAGCCCTTGTCCTGGCACACACTAGGTGCTCAGTAAATGCTTGTGAATGAATAAGCCATTTAGATAAAAAACTGCTTAAAATGGGATCTGATTGCAAATAGAAAGAGGTGTGCTCCTTTCTGCCTGTCTTTTAAGGCTTTTCTCTACCCACCCATACAGTGTGGGATATCTCTCCCTTTACCTCGACTCTGCCATATTTGGTACATCTCTGAAGAACTGCAGGTGATTGGGAACCAAGGGACCTCGACGAGGGCATAGGAAGAGATGCAGCTGGGGTGTGAGGCAGAGTCCAGACATACGAGGCTTTCAGCATCCCCCAAAGGCCTGAGGGATACATAGAAGCAGGTAAGTGGAAGGATGTGGCTGGATTCTCACTCTAGAACCACAGGATTATGGATCTGAGGGGCAGGAGGGGAGTCAGATAAATTTTACTGAACTTGTCTTGGACGTGTCTTGGATGGTGAATGTTCTCCCGACACTATGAGGTTATTGGGGTGTGATGGGAATAAGGAGGAGGTCAGATGAGGGAGATAGACTTGTAAACAAATGATGGGCAGAAGTAATCAGGAGGTGGCAAAGTGGTACCACTTCCTGGCAGAACACACAGCACACCTCAGACTGTTGCAACGTCATGCTGACCTCTGCCACCGCAGGCTCGCCCCGCATCCGTACCCATTCCTCCCCACAGCCTGAGTGAGCCAGAGCTCCAAGCTCAGCTGCTCCTTTAACTCCGTCCTGTCTGAGTGAAGAACAGATGTCCTCAGGCGACCTACATGCAGAGGCGGGTCCAAATCCAAAGCTGAACCCCGGGAGCTGTCCAAACAAAGAAGAGAAAGGGAAATTTCTCCCAGCCACCTCAGGAGCAGCAGATTAAATCTCTACAATCAACTTGATGTATCCTGCATCTGTGGAATACCTGAATAGACAACGAATCATCCCAAATTGAGAAGGTGGACTTTGGGAGCAACGATATATATATATATATTTTCCCTTTTTCTCTTTTTGTGAGTGTGTATGTGTATGCTTCTGTGTGTGATTTTGTATGTGTAGCTTTGCTTTTACAATTTGTCCTAGGGTTCTGTCTGTCCATTTGTTTTTTCTTCATTACTTAAAAATTTTGTTTTCTTAATAATTATTTTGTATTTCAATAACTTTATTTTATTTTACTTTACTTTATTTTATTTTATCTGCTTCTTCTTTCTTTCTTTCTTTCTTTCTTTCTTTCTTTCTTTCTTTTTTTTCTCCCTTTTATTCTGAGCCGTGTGGAACATAGGCTCTTGGTGCTCCAGAGAGGCATCAGGGCTGTGCCACTGAGGTGGGAGAGCCAAGTTCAGGACACTGGTCCACCAGATATCTGCCAGCTCCACATAATATCAAATGGCGAAAATCTCCCAGAGATCTCCATCTCAATGCCAAGACGCAGCTCCACTCAACGACCAGCAAGCTATAGTGGAGGACACCCTATGCCAAACAACTAGCAAGACAGGCACACAAACCCACCCATTAGCAGAGAGGCTGCCTCAAATCAAAATAAGGCCACAGACACCCCAAAACACACCACCAGACGTGGACCTGCCCACCAGAAAGACAAGATCCAGCCTCATTCACCAGAACACAGGCACTAGTTCCCTCCAACAGGAAGCATACACAACCCACTGAACCAACCTTAGCCACTGGGGATGGACACCAAAAACAACGGGAACTACGAACTTGTGGCCTGCAAAAAGGAGACCCCAAACACAGTAAGTTAAGCAAAATAAGAAGACAGAGAAACAAACAGAAGATGAAGGAGCAAGGCAAAAACGCACCAGACCTAACAAATGAAGAGGAAATAGACAGCCTACCTGAAAAAGAATTCAGAATAATGATGGTAAAGATGATCCAAAATCTTGGATATAGAATGGAGAAAATACAAGAAACATTTAACAAGGACCTAGAAGAACTAAAGAGCAAACAAACAGTGATGAACAACACAGTAAATGAAATGAAAAATTCTCTAGAAGGGATCAATAGCAGAATAACTGAGGCAGAAGAATGGAAAAGTGACCTGGAAGATAAAACAGTGGAAATAACTACTGCAGAGCAGAATAAAGAAAAAAGAATGAAAAGAATTGAAGACAGTCTCAGAGACCTCTGGGACAATATTAAACCTACCAACATTCAAATGATAGGGGTCCCAGAAGAAGAAGAGATAAAGAAAGGGACTGAGAAAATATTTGAAGAGATTATAGTTTAAAATTTCCCTTATATGGGAAAGGAAATAGTTAATCAAGTCCAGGAAGCACAGACAGTCCCATACAGGATAAATCCAAGGAGAAACACACCAAGATATATATTAGTCAAATTATCAAAAATTAAATACAAAGAACAAATATTAAAAGCAGCAAGGGAAAAACAACAAATAACACACAAGGGAACCCCTATAAAGTTAACAGCTGATCTATCAGCAGAAACTCTGCAAGGCAGAAGGGAGTGGCAGGACATATTTAAAATGATGAAGGAGAAACAACTACAACCAAGATTACTCTACCCAACAAGGATCTTATTCAGATTTGATGGAGAAATTAAAATCTTTACAGACAAGCAAAAGCTGAGAGAATTCAGCACCACCAAACCAG
Organism: Monodon monoceros; assembly: GCF_005190385.1. Taxonomy (NCBI): domain Eukaryota; kingdom Metazoa; phylum Chordata; class Mammalia; order Artiodactyla; family Monodontidae; genus Monodon; species Monodon monoceros. The sequence continues at coordinate 110,084,537 of NW_021703772.1, read as the reverse complement.
CTTTAGAACAAATGCTAAAGGAACTTCTCTAGGCATGAAACATGAGAGAAGGAAAAGACTTACAATAATAAACACCAAACAAGTAAGAAAATGGAAACAGGAACATATATATTGATAATTACCTTAAATGTAAATGGATCAAATGTTCCAACCAAAAGACATAGACTGGCTGAATGGATACAAAAACGAGACCTGTATATATGCTGTCTACAAGAGACCCACTTCAGACCTAGGAACACATACAGACTGAAAGTGAAGGGATGGAAAAAGGTATTCCATGCAAATGGAAACCAAAAGAAAGCTGGGGTAGCAAATTTCTTATCAGACAAAATAGACTTTAAAACAAAGACTATTACAAGAGACAAAGAAGGACACTACATAAGGATCAAGGGATCAATCCAAGAAGAAGATATAACCATTGTAAAATATTTATGCACCCAACATAGGAGCACCACAATATATAAGGCAAATACTAACAGCCATAACAGGGGAAATCGAAAGTAACACAATCATAGTAGGGGACTTTAACACCACACTTTCATCAATGGAGAGATCATCCTGAATGAAAATAAATAAGGAAACACAAGCTTTAAATGATACATTAAGCAAGATGGACTTAACTGATAGTTAGACTGAATCAGGAAGACATAGAAAATATGAACAGACCAATCACAAGCACTGAAATTGAAACTGTGATTAAAAATCTTCCAACAAACAAAAGCCCAGGACCAGATGGCTTCACACAAGAATTCCATCAAACATTTAGAGAAGAGCTAACACCTATCCTTCTCAAACTCTTCCAAAATATAGCAGAGGGAAGAACACTCCCAAACTCATTCTACGAGGCCACCATCACCCTGATACCAAAACCAGACAAGGATGTCACAATGAAAGAAAACTACAGGCCAATTTCACTGATGAACATAGATGCAAAAATCCTCCACAAAATACTAGCAAACAGAATCCAACAGCACATTAAAAGGATCATACACCATGATCAAGTGGGGTTTATTCCAGGAATGCAAGGATTCTTCAATATACGCAAATCAATCAATGTGATACACCATATTAACAAATTGAAAGAGAAAAACCATATGGTCATCTCAATAGATGCAGAGAAAGCTTTTGACAAAATTTAACACCCATTTACAATAAAAACCCTCCAGAAAGTAGGCATAGAGGGAACTTTCCTCAACATAATAAAGGCCATATATGACAAAACCACAGCCAACATTGTCCTTAATGGTGAAAACCTGAAAGCATTTCCACTAAGATCAGGAACAAGACAAGGTTGCTCACTCTCACCACTCTTATTCAACATAGCTTTGGAAGTTTTAGCCACAGCAATCAGAGAAGAAAAGGAAATAAAAGGAATCCAAATCAGAAAAGAAGAAGTAAAGCTGTCACTGTTTGCAGATGACATGATACTATATAGAGAATCCTAAAGATGCCACCAGAAAACTACTAGAGCTAATCAATGAATTTGGTAAAGTAGCAGGATACAAAATTAATGCACAGAAATCTCTGGCATTCCTATACACTAATGATGAAAAATCTGAAAGTGAAATCAAGAAAACACTCCCATTTACCATTGCAACAAAATGAATAAAATATCTAGGAATAAACCTACCTAAGGAGACAAAAGACGTGTATGCAGAAAATTATAAGACACTGATGAAAGAAATTAAAGATGATACAAATAGATGGAGAGACATACCATGTTCTTGGATTGGAAGAATCAACATTGTGAAAATGACTCTACTACCCAAAGCAATCTACAGATTCAATGCAATCCCTACCAAACTACCACTGGCATTTTTCACAGAACTAGAACAAAAAATTTCACAATTTGTATGGAAACACCAAAGACCCCGAATAGCCAAAGCAATCTTGAGAACGAAATACGGAGCTGGAGGAATCAGGCTCCCTGACTTCAGACTGTACTACAAAGCTACAGTAATCAAGACAGTATGGTACTGGCACAAAGACAGAAAGATAGATCAATGGAACAGGATTGAAAATCCAGAGATAAACCCATGCACATATGGCCACCTTATCTTTGATAAAGGAGGCAGGAATGTACAGTGGAGAAAGGACAGCCTCTTCAATAAGTGGTGCTGGGAAAACTGGACAGATACATGTAAAACTATGAGATTAGATCACTCCCTAACACCATACACAAAAATAAGCTCAAAATGGATTAAAAATCTAAATGTAAGGCCAGAAACTATCAAACTCTTAGAGGAAAATATAGGCAGAATATTCTATGACATAAATCACAGCAAGATCCTTTTTGACCCACCTCCTAGAGAAATGGAAATAAAAACAAAAATAAACAAATGGGACCTAATGAAACTTCAAAGCTTTTGCACAGCAAAGGAGACCATAAATAAGACCAAAAGACAACCCTCAGAATGGGAGAAAATATTTGCAAATGAAGCAACTGACAAAGGATTAATCTCCAAAATTTACAAGCAGCTCATGCAGCTCAATAACAAAAAAACAAACAACCCAATCCAAAAATGGGCAGAAGACCTAAATAGACATTTCTCCAAAGAAGATATACAGACTGCCAACAAACACATGAAAGAATGCTCAACATCATTAATCATTAGAGAAATGCAAATCAAAACTATAATGAGATATCATCTCACACCAATCAGAATGGCCATCATCAAAAAATCTACAAACAATAAATGCTGGAGAGGGTGTGGAGGAAAAGGAACACTCTTGAACTGCTGGTGGGGATGTGAATTGGTACAGCCACTATGGAGAACAGTATGGAGGTTCCTTAAACAACTACAAATAGAACTACCATATGACCCAGCAATCCCACTACTGGGCATATAACCTAAGAAAACCAAAATTCAAAAGAGTCATGTACCAAAATGTTCATTGCAGCTCTCTTTACAATAGCCAGGAGATAGAAACCACCTAAGTGCCCATCATCTGATGAATGGATAAAGAAGATGTGGCACATATATACAATGGAATATTACTCAGCCATATAAAGAAACAAAATTGAGTTATTTATAGTGAGGTGGATGGACCTAGAGTCTGTCATACAGAGTGAAGTGGGTTAGAAAGAGAAAGGCAAATACCGTATGCTAACACATATATATGGAATTTAAGAAAAAAAATGTCATGAAGAACCTAGGGGTAAGACAGGAATAAAGACATAGACCTTCTAGAGAATAGACTTGCGGATATGGGTAGGGGGAAGGGTAAACTGTGACAAATTGGGAGAGTGGCATGGACATATATACACTACGAAATGTAAAATATATAGCTAGTGGGAAGCAGCAGCATAGCACAGGGAGATCAGTTCGGTGCTTTGTGACCACCTAGAGAGGTGGGATAGGAAGGGTGGGAGGGAGGGAGATGCAAGAAGGAAGAGATATGGGAACATATGCGTATGTATAACTGATTCACTTTGTGATAAAGCAGAAACTAACCCACCATTGTAAAGCAATTAAACTCCAATAAAGATGTAAAAAAAAAAGTTGAAAATAGGATAATGGGGCAAATCAAAAGGTAGAAAAAAGGGGATAAGAAAGATGAAAGCCAAAAATAATAAAATAAAAATGAATAACAAGAAATAGATAGGAAAGAAAAAACCCTCAATTACAAAAATCTCCTACTCCTCAGAAGAATGGAAACAGAAAATAAGTAACAGACTGGGCAAGGAGAAAACAAATGAGTTTTAAACCCAACCAAATCAATAATCACATTAAATGAAACTGGTCTAAAGTACATCTGAATTAAATGTTAAATATTGTCCCAGTTGGATCAAAAAGCAAGAGCCAACTCTAGAAGCATGCATGTGTGCACACATGCACGCACATGCAAATTAGAAGTACAAGAATGGAAAAAAATATATTGTGCTAACACTAATCAGGAGTCATTATCTTCATATCAGGTAAAGTGGATTTCAGAGCAAAATATTTTTACCATGGATAAGAAAGTCATTTCACAATAATGAAGGGATTGATTAATCTCCACAGAATAATCCTAAGTGTTCATTCATCTAAAAAAGCTTCAAAGTACATGAAGCAAAAATGGATAGACCTTCAAAGAGAAATTGATACTTCTACAAATATAGTTGGATATTTCCACACTTGTCTGTAAAGAATTGGTGGACATAAAATCAGTAAGAATATGGCACAAAATGACAAGCCAAATGTGACCTAACTGACATTTACAGACCCCTCTTATGTAGCAGAATACACATGATTTTCAAGTGCTCATCGAACATTTACCAAGATAAAGTATACTCTGACCACAAAATGTGTTTTGATAATTTTGAAAGGATTCATGTCACATAGAGGATGTTCTCTGACAACAACGGAATTAAATTAGGAATCAGCAATAGAAGGATATCTGGAAAATCCCCAAGTATTTGGAAACTAAATAACACAACTTAAATAACCTATGGATTAAAGAATAAATTAAAATTAGAAGAAATTTAAAACTGAATGAAAATAAAAACATATCAAAATTTGTTGGGTAGAGCTAAAGCAGTATTACTAATCATGGTATATTTATAGCACTAAATGCCTATGTTAGAGAAGAAGGAACATCTCAAATTAATGTTCTAAACTTTCACCTTAAGAAACTAGAGAAATAATAGTACATGTAATCCAAGTTAAGGAAGAAGAGAGTTGACATCACAAGATTCTACAGATGTTGAAAAGATAATTAGGGATGGTTGTTTGAGGTGGAGACATAGGAAGACCCTGAACTCATCTCCTCCAATGGACACACTGAATTTACAGCTACGTTTGGAAAAATTCCCTCTGAAATAGAACTGAAAACAGCTCTTTCATGACAATTGATAAAAGGGTCAGATTGAAATGGGTAATTGGGGCAGAGACACAGTCTCACCAACAACCTCCCTCTACCCACAGCATGGAGACTCACAATTAGGAGGGATCTCACAAATCTGGAGCTTTTCCCTGAGAAGGGAACTGTTCATGCGCCACATCAGGCACTGCAACCCTAAGACCTGCTTGGTGATGTTTCCACAACGTCTGAAAACTAATTGGGCTCATGTCCAGGAGACCCAAAGGGCCATAAGGAACTGAGATATTGCTTTTAATGGGCTCTCACACAGCCTCACCTTCCTCAGGGCCTCGTAAAAAAGCAGCAGTTTAAAAAGTGCTTAGAGTATATGTGAAGGAGATTCATTTGCTAATCTCAAAATGTTTACTGGAGGGGCAGGAGCCTGTCGGGAATCTCTAGGGATGGAGGGGCTGGTGACTGCTGTTTTTGCACTCTCCCTCTACCTTGCTAGTGCTGGTGGGCACATGCAGTCCCTGCACTCTGTCACTGCTTTGCTAAATCTGGAGGGTGTGACCACCCCTGCATTCTTACTCTGCCTCACTAAAGCCAGTGGGCTTGCCTTGGCCCTATGGTTTCCTGCTTAAAGTTGGCAGGCATGCCCAAGACCTGAACTTTCCCTCTGACTCACTGGGGCCATTGGGTATATGCAGTCCACACAAAGGATGCTCCTTGCTCACCTGGCTCTGCTGGCCAGGGAACTGTCATCCCTGGGTTCCAGGGGACTGTAACAGTCAGACAGTTCTTGGCAGGTGACATCCCCAAGGCACTGCAGAGACAGCATACTGAAACACAGAGCCAGTCTTTCTCTGATGTGTGTTTCTATTTACTTGTCCTGGAGCTTCAACCTGAGGGGAAAGGCTTCAGGTTTGCCACACATCTAGAGGCTATAGAGGTGCTCTCAGGGAACAGAGGCCAGGGGAAGCCATCTTCGCACTCTACTTTGTCCTCACTACAGTTTACTCTTACCTCCCAGAAAAGAGCTTAAACACTCATTGGGAGCCCTTAGTTTTGAAACTGTTGCCCAGGGAACACCTCCAGATTGCCTGGTCTGGAGACCAGCAGTGCTTAAAGTTGTGGTCCCTCAGGGCTGAATATATTTGCATACTTTAACAGTTGCTGCCTGCGAATTTGGCTTCCAATCAGTCTGAAATTAAGTGCCCACTGAGATTCCTCCCTTTGGAATGCTGTTAGGTGTTGGCACACCCTGAACAACCGGGACCTATCAAGAATTAATGAGGCTGCTTAGACAATCACAAAGGTTTGAGAGACATCCAAGAGCTAGGGCAAGGTTGAATGACAAGGTTCATCTCCTTGACAAAGTTACTCTTTCAAGATGGAGAGAGGTAGCTGTTTTGCTTAGTGCACAGAAACAAATACAGAGAATCAAGCAAAATGAAGAAAAGAGGAATATGTTTTAAATGAAAGAACAAGAATAGAATCTCAGAAAAAGTCCTTAATGAAATGGAGATAAGTAATTTACCAGATAAAGAGTTCAAAATAATGTTCATAAAAATGCTCATGGACCTTGGGAGAGAATGGGTGAACATAGAATTTCAACAAAGAGATAGAAAATATAAGAAAATACCAAATAGAAGTCACAGAGCTGAAGAATACAATAATTGAACTGAAAAATACAATCAAAGGGCTCAACAGCAGACTCGATGAAGCAAAGAAAGAATTTAGTAAGCTAGAAGACAGGGCAGTGGAACTCAACTAAACAAAGCTGCAAAAAGAAAAAAGAATTTTAAAAAGTGATGATAGCTTAAGGGATTCATGGGACATTGGTCAGAATAATATTCATATCATAGGGGTCTCAGAAGGAGAAGAGAGAGAGAAAATGTATTTGAAGAAATAATGGCTGAAAGCTTTTCTAACCTGAGGAAACAGACATCCATACCCAGCAAGCCCAGAGAGTACAAAATAATATGAACCCCAAAAGATCTTTACCAAGACACATTATACTTAAAATATTAGTGGTTAAAGATAAAGACATCTTAAAAAGAGCAAGAGAAAAGCAACTTGTTACGTGCAAGGGGACCCTCATACGACTATTAGTAGATTTTTAAGAGAAATCTTGCAGGCCAGAAGGTAGTGACACATTATGTACAAAGTGCTAAAAGAAAAAAATGTGACAAAGTTATCATTCAGAATTGAAGTTTAAAGAGTTTTCCAGACAAGCAAAAGGTAAAGTAGTTCATCACCACTAAACAGGACTTACAAAAAAGGAATTTTTTAAGCTGAAAAGAAAGGCTATTAATTAGTAAAAAGGAAACATATGAAAGTATAGATTTCACTGATAAAGGTAAATATATAATAAAGGTAGTGGATTAATCACTTATAAAGCTTAGTTCTAAGGTTAAAAGACAAAGGTAGTAAAAATATAACAACAATAATTAGTTAAGGGATAAACAAAATAAAATATATTAATTTGACATCAAAAGCATAAAATGTGAGGTGGAAAGTAAAACTATGGGGTTTTAGAATGCATTTAGACTTAAATTGCTGTCAACTTAAAATAGACTGTTATATATATAGGCTGTTATATGTGAGCTTCAGGGTAACAATAAAGCAAAAAGCTATAGTAGATACACAAAAGATAATGAGAAAGGAATCTAAGCATAACACTATTGAAAGTCATCAAAGCACAAGGGAAGAGGGGAAGAGAAGAAAGGAACAGAGAGGAACTACAAAACAGCCAGAAAATAATTAACAAAATGGCGATAAGTACATAACTATCAATAATCCCTTTAAATGTAATTTGACTAAATTCTCCAATCAAAAGACATAAAGTGGCTGATGTATGAAACAAAACAAAAACAAACAAGACCCATCTATATGCTACCTACAAGAGACTCACTTCAGATGTAAGGACACCCAAAGACTGAAAGTGAAAGATTGAAAAACACTGTTCCATGCAAATAGAAACCAAAAGAAATTTGGGATAGCTATACTTATATCAGACAAAATAGACTTTAAAACAAAGACTGTAGTAAGAAACATGAAGGACATTACATAATGATAAAGGGGCCAATCCAACTAGAAGATATAACACTTGTAAATATTTATGTACCCAACATAGGAGCATTTAAATATAGAAAGCAAATATTAACAGAACTAAAGGGAAAAACTGACAGCAATACAATAATAGGAGACTTTACTTTCCCACTTACATCAATGGATAGATTATCCAGACAGAAAATCAATAAGGCAACATTGGCCTTAAAAAACTCATTGGATCAGATGAACTTAATAGATATATACAGAACATACTATCCCAAAGTAGCAGACTACACATTTTTCTCAAGTGCCCATGGAATATTCTCCAGGGTAGAGCACATGCTAGGCCACAGAACAAGTCTCAATAAATTAAAAAAAAATGTAAATCACATCAAACATCATTTCCAACCACAAAGGTATGAACCTAGAAATTCATTACAAGGAGAAAACTGGAAAATCCACAAATCTGTGGAGATTAAACAACATGCTACTAAACAATCAAAGGGGCAATAAATATATCAAAGGAGAAATCAAGAAATGCCTTGATACAAATGAAAATGGAAGTACAATACACCAAAATCTATGGGATGCAGCAAAAGCAGTTCTAAGAGGAAAGTTCATAATGATACAGTCCTACTCAAGAAGCAAGAGAAATACCAAAGGAACAGTCTAACTTTACACCTAAAAGAACAAGCAAAAGAACAAATGAAGCCCAAAATTAGCAGAAGGAAGGTAATAAAGATTAGAGTGGAAACAAATGAAATAGAGACTAAAAAGACAACAGAAGAGATAAATGAAACTAAGAGCTGTTTACTTGAAAAGATAAACAAAATGGACAAACTTCTAGCTACACTCACCAAGACAAAAAGAGAGGGCTCAAATAAATAAAATAAAAAATGAAAAAGGAGTCATTACAACTGATATCACAGAAAGACAAAGGATCATAAGAGACTACTATGAAAAATAAATAGCCAAAAAATTGCACAACATAGGAGAAATGGACAAATTTCTAGAAACATACAATCTTCCAAGACTGAAACATGAAGAAATAAAAATTTGAATAGACTGATTATTAGTAAGGGTACTGAATCAGTAATCAAAACCTTCAACAAATAAAAAGTTTAAGACCAGGTGGCTTCACTGATAATTTCTACCAAACATTCAAAGATTTAATACCTATCCTTCTCAAACTCTTCCAACAACTTGAAGAGAAAACAATACTTCCAAACTCATTTTATGAGGCCAACATTACCCTAATACCAAAACCAGAAAAGGACACTACAAGAAAAGAAAATTACAGGCCAACATCACTGATGAACATAGATGCAAAAATCCTCAACAAAATATTAGCAAACTGAATTCAATAATACATTGAAAGAATCATGCATCATTATCAAATGGGATTGATTCCACGAATGCAAGTATGGCTCAATATCCACAGATAAATTGTTGTGATACACGACATTAACAAACTGAAGAATAAAAAACATATGGTCATTTTAATAGATGAAGAAAAGCTTTTGACAAAATTCAACATCCATTTATGATAAAAACTCTCAATAAAACAGGTATATAGGGAATGTACTTTAATATAATAAAGGCCACATATGACAAGCCCACAGCTAACATCATGCTCAATGGTGAAAAGTTGAAAGCTTTTCTTCTAAGTTCAGGAATAAGATGAGGATGTCCACTCTTGTCACTTTTATTCAATATAGTATTGGAAGTTGTAGTCAGAGCAGCTAGGCAAGAAAAAGGAATACAAGGCATCCAAATAGGAAAGGAAGAAGTAACTGTCAGTATTCATGGGTGACACGATTTCATATGTAGAAAACCCTTAAGGACTCCACCAAAAATCTGTTCAAACCAATAAATGAATTCAGTAAAATTTCAGGGTACAAAATCAATACACAAAAATTTGTTGTATTTCTATATACTAACAACAAACTATCAGAAAGAGAAATTAAGAAAACAATCCCATTTGCAATTTCACTGAAAAAAATAAAATCTCTAGGAGTAAACTTAACCAAGATGTTGAAAGACCTGTACACTGAAAACTATAAGATATTAATGAAAGAAATTGAAGAAGACACAAAGGAATGGAAAGATATTTTGTTCTCAGGGATTGAAAGAATTAATATTATTAAAATATCCATATTACTCAAAGCAATCTACAGATTCAATGCAATCTATATTAAAATTCCAATGGCATTTTCCACAGAAATAGAGCAAGCAATCCTAAAATTTGAATGGAATCACAAAACACCTCTAACGGACAAAGCAATCTTGAGAAAGAGGATCAAGTTGGAGGCATAATTCTCCCTGATTTCAAGCGATATTACAGAGCTATACTAATCAAAACAGTACGGTATTGGCATAAAAACAGATGCACAGATCAGTGGAACAGAATACTCAATAAACAAACACACTATTTAAGGTCAATTTATGACAACGGAGGCAAGAATATACAGTAGAGAAAAGACAGCCTCTTCAACAAATGTAGTGAGAAAACTGGTCAATTACATGCAAAAGAATGAAATTAGACTATTATCTTATACCATACACAAAAATTAACTCAAAATGGATTAAAGACTTGAATGTAAGACCTAAAATCATAAAATTCCTAGAAGAAAACAAAGGCTGTAAGCTCCTTGACATTGGTTTAGGTGATGACTTTTTGGTCCGATTGCAAAAGCAAAGGCGACAAGAGCAAGAAAAAACAAGTGGGACTATATCAAACTAAAAAGCTTCTGCGCAGCAAAGGAAACTTTCAACAAAATAAAAAGGCAATCTACTAAATGGGATAAATATTTGCAAATCATATATCAAATAAGGAATTAATATTCAAAATACGGAGAGAATACATACAACTCAATAGCAAAAAACACACAAGTTGATTTTAAAAATAGGCAGAGGATCTGAGTAGACATTTTTCCAAAGAACACATACAGATGGCAAGCAGGCACATAAAATGATGTTCTACATTGCTAATCATCAGGGAAATGCAAATCAAAACCACAGTGAGATATCGCTTCGCACCTGTCAGAATGGCTTATCAAAAAGACAACAAATAGGGCTTTCCTGGTGGTGCAGTGGTTAAGAATCCGCCTGTCAATGCAGGGGACATGGGTTCGAGCCCTGGTCCAGGAGGATCCCACATGCTGTGGAGCAACTAAGCCCATGTGGCACAACTACTGAGCCTGTGCTCTAGAGTCTGAGCGCCACAACTACTGAGCCTGCGTGCCACAACTATTGAAGCCTGCACACCGAGAGCCCGTGCTCCACAACAAGAGAAGCCACCACAATGAGAAGCCCGTGCACCGCAACCAAGAGTACCCCTGCTCTGCAACCAAGAGTAACCCCCGCTTGCCTCAGCTAGAGAAAGCCCGCGCACAGCAACAAAGACCCAACACAGCCAAAAATAAATAAAATAAAATAAATTTTAAAAAAAACCAACAAATAACAAGGACTGGTAAGGATGCATAGAAAAGAGAATACTTGTACCCTGTTAATGGGAATGTAAATTAGTGCAGTCACTATAGTAAACAGTATGGAGAGTCCTCAGAAAATAAAAAATAGAACTACCATATGTTCCATCTATTCCACTTCTGGATATTTACCCAAAGGAAATGAAAACACTAATTCAAAATGATATATGTACCCCTGTGTTCATTGCAGCATTGTTTACAATAACCAAGATATGGAAACAACCTACGTGTCCATTGATGAATGGATGGATAATACATATATATATATGTATTATATATAATTATATATATAAAGCATTTGATAACATTCAATATCCATTTTTGACAAAAATAAAAGTGCAACTTCCTCATCTGATAAAGGGCATTTACTCAAAAGTGACAGCATAGTTAATGTTGAAATTCTGAATGCTTTCCTTCAAAGATGAGGTAAAAGCCAAGGATGTCTGATCTCATATCTTCTTTTCTAGTTGTACTAAAAATTCTAGCTCATACAGTAAGTCATGAGAAGAATAAATGGCATCCAGATTGGAAATAAATAAGTAAAACTGTTTTTACAAAAGGCATGTACCTGAATAGGCAGAAAATCTAATGGAATATAAAAAAAAACTAGTAGGACTAATAAATAAGTTTAGCAAGTTTGCAAGATAAGAGATCAACATATGAAAATCAATGGTACTTTTATATACTAGAAATAACCAATCAGAAATTGAAATTTAAAAAATACTATTGACAATAATATAAAACTTATGAAATACTTAGACATAAATTAAATAAAAGATAATGCAAGACCTGTGTGCATTCATAACTACCAGACATTGCTGAAAGAAATAAAAGGACTTAAATAATTGTAGGGACATACCATGTATATACTTAAATACTTAAATATTACACCAGAAATATGATACATAGACGAAGATATTGATTGACTGGATTTCATAAAAAATAAGAATTTCTGCTCCTTGAAAGACATTGTCAAGAGAATGAAAAGTTAAGCCATAGGCTGGGAGAAAATGTTTGTATATCATACAGGACTTTTACCTGTGAAATGCAAAGAACTCAAAATTCAATAATAAACAAAGAAACCAATAAAAAATGGCCTCGAAGTTTCTGCAGACATTTCATTAAAAGAATATATGTATACCAAGAAGCACATGAAAATATGCTCAATGTCATTAGTCATCAGAGAAACGCAAATTAAAACCACAATGACAAACGCATTAGAATTCTCAAAATTAGAAGGAACCAGGAGTGGGCAGGGGAGAAGCCCAGTGCCAGGGAGGCTGCTGACAGCCTCTGCTGACTCATAGGCAGCACTGGGTCTTGAGTAGCCTTCAAAGATGTCTCGAGTTCAACTGAGGTAGCTGGGCCTTCACATTCTCTGATTATCACTGATATCACTTATTGCATTCTAACATATTCACCCAGTGTTTCTCGTTCTGTATCAGATCATAGAGTGCTTTCATAAGGGTAGGGACCATGACTTAGAAATGATCAGGTGAATATCATGTTTCCTAGAAGATGGAACACCCCACAAGAAAGCCACAGTAAATGATAACAACCAATGTATGTCAGCCTTATTTTTGGAATAAAGTACCATATTATACAACATGATTAGTGGATTTTTTTCATCTTTTGACACTTTTAGTAGAAAAATCTCCATTTAGAATCTTTTTTTTTAACATCTTTATTGGAGTATAATTGCTTTACAATGGTGTGTTAGTTTCTGCTTTACAACAAAATGAATCAGTTATATATATACATATGTTCCCATATCTCTTCCCTCTTGCGTCTCCCTCCCTCCCACCCTCCCTATCCCACCCCTCCAGGCGATCACAAAGCACCAAGCTGATCTCCCTGTGTTATGCGGCTGCTTCCTACTAGCTATCTACCTTACGTTTGGTAGTGTATATATGTCCATGCCACTCTCTCGCTTTGTCACAGCTTACCCTTCCCCCTCCCCATATCCTCAAGTCCATTCTCTAGTAGATCTATGTCTTTATTCCTGTCTTACCCCTAGGCTCTTCATGACATTTTTTTTCTTAAATTCCATATATATGTGTTAGCATATGGTATTTGTCTCTCTCTTTCTGACTTACTTCACTCTGTATGACAGACTCTAGGTCTATCCACCTCATTACAAATTACTCAATTTCATTTCTTTTTATGGCTGAGTAATATTCCATTGTATATATGTGCCACATCTTCTTTATCCATTCATCCGATGATGGACACTTAGGTTGTTTCCATCTCTTGGCTATTGTAAATAGAGCTGCAATGAACATTGTGGTACATGACTCTTTTTGAATTATGGTTTTCTCAGGGTATATGCCCAGTAGTGGGATTGCTGGGTCATATGGTAGTTCTATTTGTAGTTTTTTAAGGAACCTCCATACTGTTCTCCACAGTGGCTGTATCAAAGGACTGAAATAATTGAGGCAATAAAATTCTAAATCTGTCAGTCCAAATAATAAAAGATGTACACAGATGTTTTGAAAGAGGATTTAAAGATGAGTTTGGGTGAGGAGGATGCAAGGAGCCCATGGAAAATCCCTTGAAAGCTATTAATTTCCCTTTCTGGGGAGTTGGGAGTTTTTGGAACGCAGCATAATAGAGTAGAAAGAGCCTGAGGTTTGGAATCAGCTCTGAATTCCAAATCCACCACTTACAAGCTGGAGACTTTGGGCAGATCACTTCACCTCTCTGTATGATCCTCACCTGTTGAATGGTATCCTCACAGGTGTGTTATCAAGGTGTGTAAGAAGGCATGTCAGTGATGACTGTGCTGATGCTGTGTAGTTTTGGCTGTTTCTGTGAATGGGCTAAACTTCAACAAAGACGGGTTGAGGTGTTCTCTTTGGGGGCTGACTCAAGAGCTGGTACATTGCTAGACACGTGGGGGCTGTTCAGCGGTTCAAAGCCTATGCTGTGTCTGCTGGTTATTTCTGTGGCAGGGTCCTTATGGATGTCTGCTCCTACCCCTTAACTCACTCACTCACTCACTCACTCACTCACTGACAAACAGTAATGGAGTGCTTCCTATGTTCCAGGCCCTCTGCCAGGAGCTCTAAATCTGGTTTCCCCACAGCCAGTTTTGTTGAATGGTAGGACACAGAGAGATGTTGGAGCTCACAGAGGGACATCTGACGCAGTCTGACAGGTCAGGGGAAGCTTCTCAGAGTGCTTGTATAGTTCTTCCAAGGCCGAGAGGGAGATGCAATTGAGGGAGTGGGCATATTCAGAAGACAAAGCCCAGAGGTGGAGCTGAAGGAGGTTTAGGGCTGGGAATGGGAGGAAAGATGTGCTGGGGAGAAGTTGAAGACAGAGTACAATCAAGATCATGAAAGGACTTTTATGCCATTTTGTAAATGTGATTTCACTACGAAGGCCACAAGGAACCACTGAATGATTTTATTTATTTAATTTCATTACTCTTTTGAATACGCACATGATACAAATTTGAAAGATGCAAAATGTATACTGAAAGGTGAGTATCTCTCCTCATTCCGGTCTGCATGCCATCGAGCTCCCCTTCCAGACATGTGTGCTGCCAGTGTCTTTCTTGTACATCCATGTGGAGATACTCTATACAAACAAATGCAAGCACATCCTCATATTTGAACACGAGGGTAACATGCTGTAGACTTGGCCACACCTCAGTTTATGATTTAACAGTTGTGGCAGAAACTGTCAGAACTCAACCCTACCAGGTTCTGCTCTATGTGTATACTCATGGAAATATCTGAAGGCTTTCTTTATGAGAGTTTTATTGAGATATAATTCACATATCATAAAATTCACCCATTTACTGTACAATTCAATTGTTTTTAGTACGTTTATAGATGTACAAACCATCACCCCGGTCAATTTTAGAACATTTTTATCACCTCAGAAAGAAACCCTGTACCATGCTCCTATCTTCCCATCCCCCTCTCCCAGCCCTAAACAACTACTGTTCTACTTTCTGTCTCTTCAGATATCCCTATTCTGGGCCATTCATATAAATGAAATCATATAATATGTGGTCTTTTGTGACTGTTTCTTTCACTTAGCATGTTTTCAAGGTTCATCTATGATATAGCATGTATTGATACTACATTCCTATTTATGGCCAAAAAATATTCCACTGTATGGATAGACCACATTAAAATTTTTTAAAACATTCTTTTTTTATTCTAGTTTTATTGAGATATAATTAACATACAGCACTTTATAAGTTTAAGGCATATAGCATAATGATTTGACTTACATATATCATGAAATGATTACCACAGTAAGTTTAGTGAACATCCATCACTCATTTAGATACAAAATAAAAGAAAAAGAAAAAATGTTTTTTCCTTGTGAGGAGAACTCTTAGGGTTTACTCTCTTAACAGCTTTCATATATAGTGCACAGCTGTGTTAATTATATTTATCATGTTGCATATCACATCCCTAGTATGTATTTATCTTACAACTGTTTGTACCTTTTGACTACCTTCATCAATGCCTCTTCCCTCTGCTTCTGAAAACCAAAAATCTGATCTCTTTTTCTATGAGTTTGTTCATTTGTTTTTGAAGTATAATTGGCCTACAACACAATGTTAGTTTCTGGTGCACGACATAGTGATTTAATATTTTTATATATTACAAAATGATCACCATAAGTTTAGTTACCATCTGCCATCATACAAAGATATTATATTATTATTGACTATTCATCATGCTGTATATTTCATCCCCGTGACTCATTTATTTTGTAACTGGAAGTTTATACTTCTTAATCCCCCTCACCTATCTCTCATCCCTCCCCTCCCCTCCCTTCCCCGCCCCTCCATTCCCCTCCCCTCTGGCAATCACCTGTTTGTTCTCTGTGTTTATGAGTCTGTTTCTATTTTGTTATATTTATTCATTTGTTTTGTTTTTTAGATTCTATACACAAGTGAAATCATATGGTATTTTTCTTTCTTTGTTTGACTTGTTTCACTTAGCATAAGATCCTCTAGGTCCATCAACGTTGTCACAAATGACAAGATTTCATTCTTTATGTCTGAGTAATATTCCATTCTTCTTTATCCATTCATCCATGTCTTGACTATTGTAAATAATGTTGTAAGGAGCATAAGGGTGCATATTCTTTACAAATTAGTGTTTTCATTTCCTTTGGGTAAATATCCAGAAGTGGAATGGCTGGCTCTTATGGCAGTTCTATTTTTAATTTTTCAAGGAATGTCCATACTGTTAACTATAGTGACTGCTTCAATTTATATTCCCACCAATAGTGTACGAGTGCTTCCTTCTTCTCCCCATCCTTGTTGACACTTGTTATTTGTTGTCTTTTTGAAAATAGCCGTTCTGACAGATGTGAGGTGATATCTTACTGTCATTTTGATTTGCATTTCCCTTAATAATTAGTGATGTTGAACATCTTTTCATGTGCCTGTTGGCCACCTGTATGTCTTCTTTGGAAAAATGTCTATTCAGATTCTCTGCTCATTTTTAAAATCAAGTTGTGTGTGTTTTTGATATTGAGTTGTATGAGTTTTTAAAAATACATTTTGGATACTCACCCTTATTGGATATATCATTTGCAAATATGTTCTCATATTCACTAAGCTGCCTTTTTCATTTTGTTGATAGTTTCCTTTTCTGTGCAAAAGCTCTCTAGTTGATATAGTCCCATTTGTTTATTTTTGCTTTTGTTTCCCTTGCCTAAGGAGACATATCCAAAAAAATATTGCTAAGACTGATATCAAAGAGCCTGCTTTCCCTGTTTGCTTCTAAAATTTTATGGTTTCAGATTAGACCACATTTTGTTATCCATCATCAGGAAATGTATATTTGGATTGTTTATACTTTTTTGCTATTATGAATAATGCTGCTATAAACATTTGTGTACAAGTTTTTGTGTGGACATATATTTTCTTTTCTTTTGAGTATATGCCTAGTAGTGGAATTTCTGGGTCATATGGTAACTCCAGGTTTAATTGTTTGAGGAACTGTCACACTGTTTTTCACGGGAGCTGGATCATTTTATACTACCACCACCAGTGTATGAGTATTCAAATTTCTTCACATCTTTACCAACACTTATTATCTGACTAGCCACCCTTGGGGGTTTGAAGTGGTATCTTATTGTGATCTTTATTTGCATTTTCCTGATGATTAATGATGCTAAGCATCTTTTCATCTGCTTATTCATTTGTATCATTTGTATATCTTCATTTCAACAATGTCCTGGGACATAAATTATTCTTCAAACTAATCCAATCAAATTGTGGCTCCTTTTAAGAAATAGTTTCTGTTGATGTCTGTTCTGCACCAGGAGGACTTCTCTCAGCTGACTGACCCCTTGGTTCTCTCCTGCAAACTAGCCAGCCTATAGTCTAGGCTGTATCTTCATTAAATTCATGCATTTCTTCCCAAATTGCCTTTCACCATAACTTCCATCATTCTTGTGAGCGCCCTTAAGCCTGAACTTCTCCATGCTCTGTTGCAAATAAAGTCAGTCCCTTTGAGAAGAAATTAAGAGTTGTATGTTTAGTGTCTGCTAATTTCCTCCCAAGAAAAATCTCTTAATTCTGGAGAATTAATCTCCAGAATAAATTAATCTCTTAAATCTCTTAATTTTCTGGTTCTGGAGCTAGAGGTGGGGACAATGTCAAGCTTCTCTCTGAGTGACACACATGCTCTAGGATCTGAATATTTGATGGAGTGGAGGCAGTGATCTGGGTTCCTCTTGGTTTTCCTCTCCTGATGTGGAAACACCACTGTATGAGCCAGGGGAAGAACCATGAGCCTGGTATTCTCAGTGCACTGTCCCGGCAATACAGCCTCAGTTCCATAAGTGGGAGCTGGTTGGAAAAATGGAGTCGCCACCCCTCAGCTGCAGTCACTCAGCAACAGGTAGCTGCGGGCAGGGTAAGAAACACTGATGTTCAGCTCCTCCAAGGACGAACGCCTTCCAGCTGGGAGCTGGGGACAGGGAGCACTGTGTTCTTGGCTGCAGTGGTCTGGAGAGGAGTCTTTGTTTTGCTAAGCTTGGAGGAGGAAGGAAGGGATCTGTCCAGGTTGAAACACCACAGTCTCTCTGACTGAATTGTAGACTTTCTTCAATAGATATTTCTTCATTTGCTCTTTACTCTTAGGAACATTTTTAGAGGATTTAAATGACCATATATATATATATATATATATTTTGATTGTCCTGTTCATTTATTATCTTTTAATATAACAGATTAAAACGACATGGGATTTAAATATTCCTAAAGAATATGATACCAATAAAATACAAACTGGGAAATTGAAATGATACACAATCAAATGTATAAGAAATATCTAGATATATAGAGTATAAGTAAGGATAAGATGAAAAGTCATGAAATTTTACACATAGTTGGTGCTTAATGATTATAGATGCAGCAGTGACAATGTTCTTCAAAAGTGAAGTGTCCTATTGAGCAAAGCAAAAAATACGTCTTTTTTTTTAAGTAGAGCTAAAAATTTTCCCAGAAATTTCCCTAGCTCTAAGAATCTTTTCCAATTATTCCCACCACACTTAAGAGTTCCCCAGTAATTCGAAAAGAATTTTGAAAACCAAAAGAGCTTATTCCACTTAAATTTGCTACTTTAAAATTGAATGTCATGGGGAGTTGGTTTCTTCTAATTTTAATCTTTAACTGTTTTTTTTTTTTTTTTACAAGAAAAGAAATATTTGTGTCTCTAAATTGATAGCTTTTCCAGTGGTCATTACCTGAATTTTTATTTGTATATTCTCTATTTAAAGAATACTCTCTGGTATTACTTTTATCTCATTACTAAGATTTAAAACTTTTATTTCTTTACTTAAGATGATGGGATTATTTTACTCCAGGTATATTCTTTTAGAGTTAACTTCAAGCTCACTGTGCTGGAAGATTGCTTTACCTATATGTTATATACTAAATTCCCATATCAGCAATATCTCAAAATATTCCTTTCCACTGGCATTTCAGAGAACACCTTATAATCCTAAACTTTTTCATCCTAAGCACGTAAGTGTTCCGGTTAAAATACTAACAGTTGAGTCGATGCTGTAAATGATAGTATTTAAAAAAAATAATTTTCACCATTTTTACTGTGGAGCAGTTCAGTGGAGTGCCTCACACTGTCATACTGGAATTGACCTTGAGAATTATTTTATCTTCACTGGCCTGACCCGTCTGCCACATCTATGCCCCTTTTTGACTTCTGGCAGTTTCTAACTAATAGGGAAAAGATTGGGGAGGGGGGGTCCTGCCTGGTTAGGGGACCTTGTGTATGGGGTTGTACTCCTTGAAACAGATAAGGAGGCAATTCTTTTTCCTTCTATAAAACTTTAGACATGTGGCAATCCAACTGTAATGCACGAGACCTCACAGGTGACTCCCAAAGAATTTACTGAAGGTAATGCTGTACCCATGGAATGTTATTATTGAATTAGGGGAGCTAATCACAGATTCTAAAGGGATCCCAACAAGAGATTCTCATTGCATTGCATTGGAATCACTGGGACATGGCACATTATCCTGGATTTCCACATTACGCAGGCATAACTGTAACATTTCTATTTCAAGACCAAGCCAAATCAAAACAAATGAACTAACAAACAAAAACTAAAGTGAAAGCAAACAAAACAGTGTCACGACAATGCTGTTCCCAAGTTAGAAATCTGCATCTACTCCTCACAGAGGCTTCCTGCACTAAAGAAAAACATTCAAACCTCTTAAGAAAACCGGGAAATCCTTCCTATTTCCTGAGGTTCACTGGTATTTTAGCTTCTAAAATTTGGTTTTGATTTTGTATATCTCTCTGAAGAAGATAGCTTCATTATATTTCTTTAGAGCCTTTCCTTGAGAAACACTTCATTCGTTAAAAATAACAGCTTTTGGGGCTTCCCTGGTGGCGCAGTGGTTAAGAATCTGCCTGCCAACGCAGGGGACACGGGTTCAAGCCCTGGTCCGGGAAGATCCCACATGCCACGGAACAACTAAGCCTGTGTGCCACAACTACTGAGCCCGCATGCCACAACTACTAAAGCCCGTGAACCTAGAGCCCGTGCTCCGCAACAAGAGAAGCCACCGCAGTGAGAAGCCCGTGCACCGCAACGAAGAGAAGCCCCTGCTCGCCACAACTAGAGAAAGCCCGCGTGTAGCAACGAAGACCCATTGCAGCCAAAAATAAATAAATTAATTTAAAAAAATAGCTTTCATTTATCAAGTACTTACAATGCACCAGGTGCTGGCCTCATTCATTCCCCAAATATTTATTCATGAACTAGTGTAACAAGTACTGTTGTAGACATTGGGGGCACAAGACTGCCTTGGCTCCTACACTTGGAGTCGGCTAGAGACCTGCAGGGGTGAAGCAAATAGCTGCTTGAACAAAGTTGCCAAATAATAACCATAAGGCAAATGAATGTTTTTATTACCTCTAAACTAGGGGTTTCTGTTCAGTGAGGGCTATATTAGTGAAAGACAGCAGGAATAGGTAAACCCAATAGGAGTTCCTTCAAAATACAAGGGAGAGAAGGGACACTCCAACAGAAAAATGTATGAACAAAATAAGCAGGCAATTCATAGACATGGAAGCACCAATGACTAACAAACCCATGAAGAGATGTTCATGGTGCAAGTTAGAGTCAATACCAGAAACTGCTTCATACTCAGCAGCGTAGCTAAAATTAGACAAGGGACAAAATCAAGTATTGATCAGGGTGTGGGCAGACAGGAACTCTGGAGTGTGGACTGTGTGGGCATTCCAGAGAACTTAGTGAAACTTAGAGCATGTGCCCTATGACTAGCAACTCACCTCCAGCTAAGTGCCTCAGAGAAATCCTTGATGGCCCTGTTGGGAGACATGCACAAGGAGGTCATCTGTCTTTTCATTTATAATGGAATGAAATGGGGGCAACTTGGTGTCCACTATATGGTGTTGGAACTAAAATAAGGAGGAAGCTAGCTGTGGAATAACAGTAAATAGCATTGAGAAGCAATAATCTACATGTATATAGAGCAAAATGATGCAAAAAGTCCCTATGGTCAAGAGAAAATATAAGAAAAAAAACAGAATGAGGTTTAAAGGATAATATAACTCATGTAATTTACATGGATATACATATATAAAAACAGTACTATATCGTTTACAAAGAGATGGGCATATTTAAGGAAATATATCAATACATTTAATGCATATGGGGAATGAGAATGGTAATAAGAGATAAATGGGAGCTATCTATATATCATCTAGAGACATATATATAAATAAATACTAATATAGATATAGACTGGGCATATTCTGTGGACTGTGGAATGCTAACTCAGCTCTGTCCCTGATGTGCACCCACCACCAAAATAGAATCTTTGAAAACTTACAAAAAAACCAGCACCAAGAGTTATTTAACTACAGTTGTGATAAGGGACCAGAAGCCTGTAAACTAATGTTCCAATCTTAATGGGCTCCTTTTCGGAAACATATTTCCACGTCAATATATCTGTTCTCCAGCTCCAAACGTAAGGTGTCCCACTGTGGGCTATGCACTAGGACAGGGGCTTTCCCTTTTCATGTCTTCACAGCAAACTTGTTGATTGATCCCTGGAATCCTCTGGAACCAGCAGAGTTTACTAGGTAGAGAGGGAGTGAGATAAGGGCAGAGGATGAAATGGACAAATGATTTTACAGGGTACTATCATGGGAGAATCTGAAACTCTTTTTAAATTAAAAGAAATAGGAGATGCTAAAGTGCTAAAAGTCATGAAGAAGGGGCAGAACAAATGTCTTTGAGGGCCAGCAAGGTGAGAGGTCCCTTCCAACTGGATGATCAGGGAAGACTTTGCACAGAAGCAGCTCCATTTGAGCTTGGTCTTGAGGGGAAGGTGGGGCTTTCGATTTGCAGTGATGGAAGATGCCAGTTCAAGGAGATGGGCTAACACAGACAGGAAGGTGGGCTGGGAAGATTGAAGTGAGGATAGGACAGGAAGACATCACAGGGAAAACTACTGTTCCATCCTAGAGATGTGGAGCAGAGGTTTCAGGTTGAGTCTCCCCCTGCCCCAATAGCACTGGAGCTGGGGTTCATCCCAGGTCTGCTCCATTTTGAAGTTCATGTGTTGTTCCGCAGCAGAAGGAGCCCTTCCACACCTCGAGGCTGCTGGCTGTGAGACCAAGTCTGCACCAAGGTGGTGCTCAAACTGCTGTCCCTCCCAAACATCTACTGACCCATCCCAGGTCTTCCCAGGTGTTGGCTCACTGGGGCATCCTGCAGGGTCTCTGTGCAGAGAGAAGGCATGGGGAGAGGTGCTTCCTGAAGCTCACGTGGAGAATATCAGTCATCTTACCCCTCCACTGCCACAGAGAACCTCTGTGGCACCGGCTGGAAGCTGGCCCCTCCTCCCCTCACTTCATGGCAGGCAGCACGTGCTGGTCACCCCTCTGTTTGGCTGGCAGTCCTCTCTCAACAAGACCATAGCATTTCTCCATGTGCTTTTATCTCCATTTCACTTTTTTACTCTCATTTTCCCAT
Organism: Monodon monoceros; assembly: GCF_005190385.1. NCBI lineage: Eukaryota > Metazoa > Chordata > Mammalia > Artiodactyla > Monodontidae > Monodon > Monodon monoceros. The sequence goes on along the minus strand of NW_021703772.1, from coordinate 110,061,693 downwards.
TGTCTTTTCCCCCATCTACATTTAGTTTCTTTTCTTGCACTGAGTGCAGAAAGACTTCCCTGAACAAACAAAGCAATAATTAAACCGATGACTTCTCTGAGGCTCCCCTTCTTACTACCTGGGTTATTGTGGAGCTTGGGAGATGGACCACTGGCATATTTTCTGCTGTTCAGAAAGTGGTGGTTCTCACAGTTTAGAGGAATCCCAAAGGACTGCATAGGCCAGTGAGGGAACATCTGGGTGCAGGGCCTTCGGCCTGGAGCCCCTGTCTGTCCCGCCCCACCCCCTGAAGAGCCTGACAATTCGTGGGTCTGCCCTGGCACACAAGGAAGGAAATCCACTGCCCATTTGTTCACCTTTCCATCTGTGAGTTATTCACAGTGCTCAGCTGAGGAATGACTTCTCCAGCTGTGGAGTTATTAATGTCTGTGGGTAGAGGGGGAGATGGAAGGCCTGCCTGAATTCATCAATGTGGAGGAGAAAATGTTACCAGACTCAGGTCCAGCTGCTCGCCACTGGAAGATCAATACCCAAGAGAGAGGAAAATATTGTTAGAAAGGAAAGTTGCTTTTAATCAGAATATTGGCAATCTCCCAGAAATGGTAGACTAAGTGTCCCCCAAAAACTACCTCTGAAAATTCTGCTGGGCCATGGAAGTTTTTTAAAGGGAAAAAGGGAAGTAATCTCAGTTAATCACTGAGATGGGGGGTCAGAGTCATCGTCATTCACCATTGAGTGCAGGCTCATCGACTTCTTGTGATCTTTCTATCGACGTTATCTTGTTCACACAGCTTGTTCACACAGTTTGTTCTCGAGATTACTGAAGAGGAAGCTAGGGAAGGGATCTGGTCGCCTGTTTAGTTATTCTTCATTTCTACTTTGATCTAAGGAAAGAACTAACAGGTCAGGCAAAGTATTGTGTGATTAAAGGATTTGAAAGGTGTGCTAGGGCTGGAGATGATTAGAGCATAGGGCTGCCTGGTTTAAGATGAGTGACAAGACAAAGGAGCCACCTGCACAGAGCTCTTTCCTGCAGAGATCTCTTTCTGATATCAGAGAGAGAGCAATGAGTTGTCTTGAAGCAGGATCTTATTTCCCTGCCCAGGAATTAAACCTGAGTAACCTGGATGAAAGCCAGGAGTCCTGGCCACTAGACTACCAGGGGCTAGAGGCTAGAAGCAAAGTAGCCCTGGCTCTTGCTCTGCTTGAAAAACGTATTTCTCAAAGAGGCAAAAACTGCAAAAACAAGTACAAAGTTTATTATCAGAGACACAGCACAATATGTGGGAGGGCAAACAGAGAAACAGTTTGTTTAAAACAGAAGCAAGGCAGAAATACACACCTGGAGAAAAAGGGTGTGGGCGTCCTCCCTAATGAGGAGGAGTGTGGTAAAGAGGAGGTTAAGTCATTTATACAGGGCAGTTCTTCTGGGTCTTTGTTTACCTTTGGTCAATTATCTCCTTTCTTTTTTCACACCTGACCTGCCCTAGGACCCTCCCCACTATGCGTGCGCATATTTTTGCCAAGATGGATTCCAGTGCAGAGGACTGTGGGTGCATGTCCACACTTATTATGGGGTGGCACCCCCTCCCTTTTTGACCCGCAAGGAGCCTTCCTGCGCGTGTGCAGACAGGGAGGTCTCCTTGACCTCAGGAGTGAGAGATGTGGTCCTCCTATCTCTTTACTCCAGCAGAGCTCAGCTCCTGCCATTTTGTCCTTGGCCTGTCTAGGGAAAACAGAGCTCCAATTTACTCTGACAAACTCCAGCTGCTCTACCCAGGGCCCATCTACCTCCTATCTCATTTCCTGCCAAAAGCTGCTTACAAAAACACACTCACACACTGTCTTAGGCATTCACCCCCCCACACTGTGCACATGTACACACACTCACATACTCTCCAGCACTCAAAGCCCACAAGTTCACTCTCAAGAAATTAGTCCCATCATTTTCAGTCCAAGAGAAATCCCACTGGGTATGTATGAATTATGCCACCTGTGTGGAACATCTCTCCAGCCACACTGAGATTTGATGTTTATTGAAAGAAAGACCATAGAGTTAGACAAAATGACTTATGACCTACGTCTCTCACTTTGAAAACAATATTTTTAAATGCAAAATGGAATGGTGGAAGCACAGGTTATAAGATACAGCTGGGACCAAGGGCTGGTGGTAGGGCTGGGGTCTGCTGACCCTTCCTGGAGAACCAACCCCTGCCCCCCACCCACTTTGGCAATTTCCTTGGTATTTATTGTAAGCACCAGAATCACACCAAACTCTTGTCTCTAAGGATGGTGAACTGTGCAAGCTCCCAGGTGTGACGTCATGTGCCAGGGACATGTGTTGTACTGACAAAGACACAACAGGTAGAGAGTGAGCCCGCCTGTGCCTGTGCCTGGGCTGTTAAATTTTACATAACATTTGTAATCAGTAATGGATGAGTCTGTTTCCTTAGCCAAAGGGAACACTGCTCCAGGGCAGATTCAGCATCTTTGTATTAACCACTGCAGAATTGCAGAGTTGCTAGAAGGCCCCAGGAGTTCCCTCCTGTACCCTGAGAGCACCTACGAGGCCTGCATCCTGGAAGCACTGTTGTCTGGCCATCACTGATGGCACTCCTCTGGACCTGGCCACAGTGGCCTTGCCAAGTCTGCCTTTGCTGTGTTCCTCCTATGTTGACTGGGCCCTGGATGTCTGCAGACCACAGCTTGTAGCTACAGTGACCCCCAGCTTGGAAATCTGATGCTCGCTCTGCCCCCCAGTGCCCACACGGCCCTCTCCTTCCAGAGGAGATTGAACGTGTCCTCTGTAGAGCCACCTCCGGCCTGACCTCTCTTGCGCCCCGGGCTCAGTGGGACCTGAATTATCTGTTTACTGTCTGGCTGCCCCCGAGGCTATGTGCTCTGGAGATGGAGTCTTACTCTGTTCTGCAGCTTCACAGTCAAGAGCCTGGACTCCAGGGCTAAGCCTTAGGCCAGCTTGCATGGTGGCCCATTGCTCAGCCCCTCTGCATCCAGTTCCGTCCTCTACAGAAGGACCACAAGAGTCCTTCTCTCAGAAAGGACTGTCAGAGCCACTGTCAGGATTCAGGGAGGGATGCCTGCTGTGGCGGCAGCTTGTGAACAAAGCTAGCTTGTTCATTTCATTTCCATTCTCCCCACCCAGGCTCCAGTGTCCGTTGTGCCCAGCCTCCCTTTGCCCACCCCCTACGTTGTTCCCAGGGCAAAGGATGAACTTTAACCCCTTTGTACAGCACTCAAGGTCTCCATGACACCCAGAAACTCGAAGCCTCTCTTCTCATCCCTCAATTCCTAGGGCTCCAGAACGCATTCCCCACGCAGAAAGCTGGGCGTGGGGTGGGAGGACCTCGTACTCCTTCAGGTGTAAAGCGCAGACACACACACGCACAGAGACAGAACGCAGTATGTCTGTCATGTTAAAATTTAATGGGGGTGCTTAGGAGAACAAGGTCTAGCAAGGCTCCTCCTGGGGGAGCAGCTCTGCTGCCGGGGCTGCTCCGCGGGCGGGGCTGCTTCTCACCGGGGTCCTCGGAGTCAGCTCAGAGCCTGGCCCATGGGGCTCTCAGCCCTCAGCACGCTCTCAGGGAATGCGTGAGGGAGGATTGCATGGTGGGCAAGGTCCCAGCTTGACTCCCTGACCTCTTCTGCTGTCACCACACTCCTACTGTTTGGCCAAACTATGGCTGCTCAGCCTTCAAGGTTCACCCCAGGGTACCCAGGCTGACTCCACCTCACTCCCTCTCTTCTGGAAGGGCACAGGCACCGACTCGAGGGCCAGCTCCCAGGGCAGTGGCCAGGCCCAGGCAGCCCTGCTGCCCCTTTGCCAACCAGTCAACCTTCACAGCAGCCAGGTGCTGGCCTGGTGTCCCCACAGGAAGGCTGAACGAGGGGCGCAGGACTGCCCCGAGTGGGCACAGCCTTCCTCCCCCTCCCCTCAGCTGGGGCCCTGCAGGCCCTGTTGCTTTGCTGCTTCCCTCCCCTGGGGAAGCCATGCTGCCCGGTGCTTGTGGCCCAGGTTCTGCAGCTGGACAAGCTGCCCAGCCCACTAGTCTCTGCCCTCACCTGGGGTCTGACTTCTCTGGGTCTCACTAGCGCCCTCTGATGAGGGGTCCTGAGGCTGTCCCTTCCAGGTGCTAAGAGGATTAGAAGGCGGCAGGGGCCCAACACATGGGAGTCCTCAGGCTGCGAGGACAGCAGGGGCAGACAGTGTTGCCAGCCCTGCCCACCGTCCCCACTCTTCCCACCCCCATGCCTGCACTCCCCCAGCCGGGGAGGTGCTCACGGAGGGCCTCACTTGGTGCTGGGTGCCAGACACTTGCACACACTGACTCATGGAACCGTGGGCACCCTCCCATCTGGAGGGCTGTGCCCTACACAGCTCCCTGTGTAACGGGAGTCTCCGAGCCCTCCAGTGCTGTGCAGCTGTCATTTCCCAGCTCCCTGAAACTTGGCTCCTTCCTTCAGAGGAGCTTATAGTCCGGCTGAAGAGAAAACAAAACAAAATGCCGTAAAATGTGTAAGCAGATGTTGGTTCAGAAGTGAGGAAATGGGGGCTGAAGCGGCATTGTTGCCTTCCCAGAAAAGATGGAGGAATCTGTGAGTCCTTCAGAGCTCCCCTTGCTGTGGGCCGGACACCTGGGCCCCAGGGCCCTCCAGCTCCAGTTCTTGCATCCTGAGCATACAGAGCCTTGTCTACCTGAATGGGTGGAAGTCCTGGACACCTGCATTATTAGCACCTCCTTTGGTAATGCTGTTTATTTCTTTTGCTTGGAATGTCCTACTCTAGCAAACTCCTACTGATGCCTTAAAGTCCCAGCCCAGGTGTCTCCTCCTCCAGGAGGTCGCTGGTCTCCCAGGCTGAGTTACGTGCCTCCCTTCTCTGTTCTTACAGCCCCTTCTGCGATGGTTTCATTTGCCTATTTGCCATCTCCGTGAAAAGCAACCTCAACTTCATAATCCAAACCTGAACTCCTGACTCCATCCTCAGTCCCATCCTGTGCCTCTTTAATCTTCCCCATCTTAGTTCATCATAGCACTGTCTTTCCTGTTGCCCAGGCAAAAATTTTTGGAGTTATCCTCGACTCCTTTTCTTCTCTCACAATCACATCAACAAATCCATCAGTTTTACCTTTAAAATATGACCAAAATGTGACCACTACTGTCCACCTTCTCAGGCACCGGTCAGACCCAGGCCACCACCATCTGTCCCTAGATTCAACACCAGCCTCTCGATGGGTCTTGCTGCTCCCGCCTGCACCCCTAACCCACAGCATAGCCTGCAACAACTCTGCTCAAACCCGAGCCAGGTGAAGGCACGTCACTGCTCTGCTCAGAACCTCCAAGGTTGGTGAGTCTTGCCTCAGCAGTGCTTGGTAATCTTCCTCTGCTGTCCAGAAATGAAACCTGCCCACCTATACCCACATTTTCAAAAAACTGTATTATGCTCTGTGTGATGTAAAAGAGAAATAGCATGAAAGGAATTTTAATAAGGTGCACATCAATACAACATCCAGCATGTCTTTACTAGATGACAGAGGAGGTCGGGGGCTGCCTGAATGTGATATGGCCTTGCAGATCAATGCAGGGTCTCAGCATTGGCAGAAGAAATGCCTGGAGGGGTCTGCTGAGGCTATGTGATCTTTCCCAATAGTGAGTAAACCTTGGTAAGAGCTTGGGTCAAACAGTTTGCAGGGCTTGGTGCTCCCGGAAGATCCACTGCACGTTGAAATCACGCACACACCTTGGTTTGCAGGTGAAGCAGCTAGGTCTGGGCTGCGGGGACTGGAAGCAGGCCTCTGCTTGTGTCTGCAGGGATGTTGGGAGACCTGGAACACAGCAACTCTTCCTGGGCCAGGGCTTTCCTGCACAAAGACTTTGACACCACCCTTATTCCACTATCAAGTGGCAGCAGTGATCCTGATCTTTTGTGACAACCGGTATGTGCCCCCGCAAATTTCCAACACTCTCCCCCAGGGTCATTGCCATCTCTGCTGAGGCAGTGGCGCATTTCAGAAAAACCCTAGAGCAGTTAAGAAGCAGGTGGCTTGGCCCTGCCTGCCACACCCAGTGGCCCTCCTGCGCCCGCCCCACAGCCTCGCTGCTGTTTTCTCCACTGCCAAGAGTACCCTCTGTGGGCCTGCACTTGCTGCTCCCTCGGATAGGTGCTCTGCCAGGAAACCCGCCCACCTTGCTTCCCTAGGTGTCTGTGCAGATGTTGTTTATCAATTGGAGACTTCTCTATCCTTCTAAATAAAATGTTTAAACACTGCTGTATATAAAATAGGTAACTAACAAGGACTTACTATATAGCACAGGGAACTCTATTCAGTATTCTGTAATAACATATATGGGAAAAGAATCTGAAAAAGAATGGTATGTGTATAACAGATTTACTTTGTTGTACACGTGAAACTAACACAACATTGTAAATCAACTATACTCCAATAAAAATTTTTAAAAAAGAAAAAAAAAAAACGTTTAAATGTATAACGCCCACCCCTCCCGGCACTCCTTACCCCTTCCCTGCTTTAACCTTTCCCGTTAGTACTCATCACCTCTGTTCTACCATGGGTTTGTTTGTTTATTTATTTATTTGTTTACATCTTTTTTAAAAATTAATTTTTGTTGGAGTATGGTTGCTTTACAATGTTATGTTAGCCTCCACTATACAACCAAATAAATCAGCCATACACATAGAGATATCCCCTCCCTTTTGGACTTCCCTCCCATTTAGGTTACCACAGTGCACTAGGTGAGTTCCTGTGTTATACAGCATGTTCCCATCAGTTGTCCACTCTTCCCACCCCAACCCTTTCCCCCTTGGTATCCATACATTTGTTCTCTACATCTGTGTCTCTGTTTCTGCTTTGCAGCTAAGATCATCAATACCATTTTTCTAGATTCCACATATATGCGTTATTATATGATATTTGTTTTTCTCTTTCTGACTTACTTCACTCTGTATGACAGTCTCTAGGTCCATCCACATCTCTACAAATGAACCCAATTTCATTCCTTTTTATGGCTGAGTAATATTCCATTGTATATATGTACCACATTTTCTTTATCCATTCCTCTGTCGAACATTTAGGTTGCTTTCAGGTCCTGGCTATTGTAAATAGTGCTGCTATGAACATTGGGCTCATGTATTTTTTTAAATTATGGTCTCCTTTGGATATATACCCAGTAGTGGGATTGCTGGGTCCTATGGTAGTTCTATTTTTAGTTTTTTAAGGAACCTCCATACTGTTTTCCATAGTGGCTGTATCAATTTACATTCCCACCAACAGAGTATGAGGGTTCCCTTTTCTCCACACCCTCTCTAGCATTTATTGTTTGTAGATTTTTTGATGACAGCCATTCTGGCCAGTGTCAGGTGATACCTCATTGTAGTTTTGATTGGCATTTATTTAATTATTAGTGATGTTGAGCATATTTTCATGTGTTTGTTGGCCATCTGTATGTCTTCTTTGGAGAAATGTCTATTTATGTCTTCTGCCCATATGGGACTGGGTTGTTTGTTTTTTTGATATTGAACTGTATGAGCTGCTTGTATATTTTGGAGATTAATCCTTTATCAGTTGCTTTGTTTGCAAATATTTTCTCCCATTCTAAGGGTTGTCTTTTCATCTTGTTTATGGTTTCCTTGGCTGTGCAAAAGCTTTTAAGCTGGTTCCATTTGTTTATTTTTGTTTTTATTTCCATTACTCTAGGAGGTGGGTGAAATAAGATCTTGCTGTGGTTTATGTCAAAGGGTGTTCTGCCTATATTTTTCTCTAAGAGTTTTATAGTGTCTGGCCTTACCTTTAGGTTTTTAATCCATTTTGAGTTTATTTTTGTGTGTAGTGTTAGGAAGTGTTCTACTTTCATTCTTTTACATGTAGCTGTCCAGTTTTCCCAGCACCACTTACAGAGGAGGCTGTCATTTCTCCATTGCATATTTTTGCCTCCTTTGTCATAGATTAGGTGATTGTATGTGTGTGGGTTTATCTCTGGGCTTTCTATCCTATTCCAGTGATCTATGTTTCTGTGCCAGTACCATACTGTCTTGATTACTGTAGCTTTCTAGTATAGTCTGAAGTCAGGGAGCCCGATTCCTCCAGCTCTGTTTTTCTTTCTCAGGATTGCTTTGCCTATTCAGGGTATTTTGTGTTTCCATTCAAATTATAAAATTTTTGTTCTAATTCTTTGAAGAATGCCATTTGTAATTTGATAGGGATTGCATTGAATCTATAGATTGCTTTGGGTAGTATCGTCATTTTCACAATATTGATTCTTCCAATCCAAGAACATGGTATAACTCTCCATCTGTTTGTATCATCTTTGATTTCTTTCATCAGTGTTTTATAGTTTTCTGAGTACAGCTCTTTTTCCTCCTTAGGTAGGTTTATTCCTAGGTATTTTATTCTTTTTGTTGCAATGGTAAATGGGAATGTTTCCTTAATTTCTCTTTCTGCCTTTTCATTGTTGGTATATAAGAATGCAAGAGATTTCTGTGTATTAATTTTGTATCCTGCAACTTTACCAAATTCACTGATTAGCTCTAGTGGTTTTCTGTTGGCATCTTTAGGATTTACTATGTATAGTATCATGTCATCTGCAAAGAGTGACAGTTTTACTTCTTCTTTTCCAATTTGTATTCCTGTTATTTATTTCTCTTCTCTGATTGCTGTGGCTAGGACTTCCAATTCTATGTCAAATAATAGTAGTGAGAGTGGACACTCTTGCCTTGTTCCTGATCTTAGAGGAAATGCTTTCAGTTTTTCACCATTGAGAATTATGTTTGCTGTGAGTTTGTCATATATGGCCTTTGTTATGTTGAGGTAAGTTCCCTCTATGCCTATTTTCTGGAGAGTTTTTTTTTTTATCATAAATGGGTGTTGAAAGATTTTTCTGCATCTATTAAGATGATCATATGGTTTTTATTCTTTAATTTATTAATATGGTGTATCACATTGATTGATTTGCATATATTGAAGAATGCTTGCATCCCTGGAATAAATCCCACTTGGTTATGGTGTATGATCCTTTTAATATTTTGCTGGATTCTGTTTGCTAGTATTTTGTTGAGAACTTTTACGTCTATGTTCATCAGTGATATTGGCCTGTAATTTTCTTTTTTTGTAATAACTTTGTCTGGTTTTGGTGTCAGCGTGATAGTAGTCTCATAGAATGAGTTTGGGAATGTTCTACCCTCTGCAAATTTTTTGAAGAGTTTGAGAAGAATAGGTGTTAGCTTTTCTCTAAATGTTTGATAGAATTCACCTGTGAAGCCATCTGGTCCTGGACTTTTGTTGGTTGGAAGATTTTTTTTTTTTTTTTTGTGGTATGCGGGCCTCTCACTGTTGTGGCCTCTCCCATTGCGGAGCACAGGCTCCAAACGTGCAGGCTCAGCGGCCATGGCTCAGGGACCCAGCCAGTCCACGGCATGTGGGATCTTCCCAGACCGGGGCACGAACCCATGTCCCCTGCATCGGCAGGTGGACTCCCAACCACTGTGCCACCAGGGAAGCCCTGGTTGGAAGATTTTTAGTCACAGTTTCAATTTCATTACTTGTGATTGGTCTGTTCATATTTTCTATTATTTTTGGTTCAGTCTTGGAAGGTTGTACTTTTCTAAGAGTTTGTCCATTTCATCTAGGTTGTCCATTTTATTGGCATATAGTTGCTTGTAGTACTCTCTTATGATCCTTTGTATTTCTATGGTGTCAGTTGTAACTTCTTTTTCATTTCTAATTTTATTGATTTGAGTCCCCTCCCTTTTTTTCTTGATGAATCTGGCTAAAGGTTTACCAGTTTTGTTTATCTTTTCAAAGAACCAGCTTTTAGTTTTATTGATCTTTGCTACTGTTTTCTTCATTTCTACTTTATTTCTGCTCTAATTTTTTTGATTTCTTTCCTTCTGCTAACTTTGGGCTTTGTTTGCTCTTCTTTCTCTAGTTCCTTTAAGTGTAAGGTTAGATTGTTTATTTGAGATTTTTCTTGTTTCTTGAGGTAGGATTGTATTGCTATAAACTTCCCTCTTGGAACTGCTTTTGCTGCATCCCATAGGTTTGGGGTCATTGTGTTTTCATTGTCACTTGTTTCTAAGTATTTTTTGATTTCCTTTTAATTTCTTCAGTGATCTCTTGGTTGTTTAGTAGCACACTGTTTAGCCTCCATGTGTTTGTAATTTTTACATTTATTTTCCTGTAATTGATTTCTAATTTCATAGTGTTGTTGTTGGAAAAGATGCTTGATACAATTTCAATTTTCTTAAATTTATGAAAGCTTGATTTGTGACCCAAGATGTGATCTATCCTGGAGAATGTTCCATGAGCACTTGAGAAGAAAGTGTATTCTGCCACTTTCAGGTGGAATGTCCGATAAATATCAATTAAGTCTATTTGGCCTATTGTGTCACTTAAAGCTTGTGTTTCCTTATTCATTTTCTGTTTGGATTATCTGTCCATTGGTTTAAGTGGGGTGTTAAAGTCCGCCACTATTATTTTGTTACTGTTGATTTCTTCTTTTATGGCTATTAGCATTTGCCTTATTTGTTAAGGTGCTCCTGTGTTGGGTGCATAGGTATTTATAATTGTTATATCTTCTTCTTGGATTGATCCTTTGATCATTATGTAGTGTCCTTCCTTGTCTCTTGTAATAGTCTTTATTTTAAAATCTATCTTGTGTGATATGAGTATTGCTACTCCCACTTTCTTTTGATTTCCATTTGCATGGAATATCTTTTTCCATCCCTTCACTTTCAGTTTGTATGTGTCTCTAGGTCTGAAGTGGGTCTCTTGTAGACAGCATATATATGAGTCTTATTTTTGTATCCATTTAGCCTGTGTCTTCTGGTTGGAGCATTTAATCCATTTACATTTAAGGTAATTATCAATACGTATATTCCTATTACCATTTTCTTAATTGTTTCGGGTTCATTCTTGTAGGTCTTTTTCTTTTCTTGTGTTGCCCACCTAGAGAAATTCCTTTAGTATTTGTTGTAATGCTGGTTTAGTGGTGCTGCATTCTCTTAGCTTTTGCTTGTCTGTAAATGTTTTGATTTCTCTGTCAATTCTGAATGAGATCCTTGCTGGGTAGAGTAATCTTCGCTGTAGGTTTTCCCCTTTCATCAGTTTAAATATGTCCTGCCATTCATTTCTGGCCTGCAAAGTTTCTGCTGAAAAATCAGCTGATAACCTTATGGGGATTCCCTTGTAGGTTATTTTTTGCTTTTCCCTTGCTGCTTTTAATATCTTTTTCTTTGAATTTAATTTTTGTTAGTTTGATTAATATGTGTCTTGGCATGTTTCTCCTTGGGTTTACCCTGTATGGGACTCTCTGCTCTGCCTGGATTTGATTGACTATTTATTTTCCCATGTTGGGGAAGTTTTCAACTATAATCTCTTCAAATATTTTCTCAGGCCTTTTCCCTTTCTCTTCTTCTTCTCAATCCTATAATTCGAATGTTGGTGCATTTGATGTTGTCCCAGAGGTCTCTGAGACTGTCCTCAATTTTTTTCATTCTTTTTTCTTTATTCTGTTCCTTGGCAAGTATTTCCGTCATTCTATCTTCCAGCTCACTTATTTGTTTTCCTGTCACCTTTATTCTGCTGTTGATTCCTTCTTGTGTATGTTTTATTTCAGTTATTGTGTTGTTCATCACTGATTGTTTGTTCTTTGATTTTCTAGGTCCTTGTTAAACATTACTTGTATTTTTTCCATTCTATTTCCTAGATCTTGGATCATCTTTATTATCATTACTCTGAATTCTTTTTCAGGTAGCTTGCCTATTTCCTCTTCATTTATTTAGTCTTGTGGGATTTAACCTTGTTCCTTTGTCTGTGGTGTATTTCTCTGTCATTTCATTTTGTTTAACCAACTTTGTTTATGGTCTTCTTTCCACAGGCTGCAGAGTCATAGTTCCTCTTGTTTCTGTTGACTGCCCCCTGGTGGGTGATGTTGGCCCAGGTGCTTGTGCAGGCTTCCTGGTGGGAGGGCCTAGAGCCCATGCTCTGTTGGGTGGAGTTGAGTCTTTTCCCTCTGATGGGCAGGGTTGCATCAGGTGGTAAGTTTTGGGGTGTCTGTGAGCTTAGTATGACTTTAGGCAGCCTATCTATTGACGGGTGGGGCTGTGTTCCTGTCTTGCTGGTTGTTTGGTGTGAGGTGTTTAGCACTGGACCCTCCAGGCAGTTGTGTGGGACTGGTTCTTGGTGTTGATATGGATACCTTCAAGAGGGTTTGTTTTATTTATTGTTTATTCTTTGTCTCCCCTCACTTAACATAAGCTCCGTGTGGGAAGAATGTTTGTCTGTTGATTGAATAGTCCCAGGTATACAGCAAGTGCTCGATAATTATCAGTTGAGTAGGTTAAATCCACAGACAAATGGCATGAAGGAAGCTCTCTGTCTCAGGCCATCTCCCCATACTGGGCGTGAAGTCTGGGTGGCACATCTGGTACCTCCCTGCGCTGGTGCCGTGCTGGCAACCTGGATGGTTTCAGTAACTGATGAGCTGAATCTAATCCAAAAGACTGAAAGACAGGGTGCTGGCTGAGGATCCTGCTCTGCGAGGAGGTTGAGACCTGATTTCTGAGCTTTGGTTCCTTTTGATGTAGCTGACAGGTCTGCCCTGGGGCAGGTTAATAATTGCCCTGTTTTCTTTTTTTTCAAGAGTGTGTGTGACCCATTGCATTTCTTTGCTTCTTTTCCCAGCCAGTTTCAAGTGGATTCACCTCCACTTCACTCTCTGTTGAGGACCTGGCGTTGCTGTGCCTTGTGGGTAAGTTGGTTCTGTCTCATGGCCCTTGGTGAGTTCCCAGGCCCTGCTGACACCATCTGCTTTTCTCCCATGGAGAGTTTTCATCACAGAAGCAACAGAGGCTGAAGTCACTCCATGCAAGCTGACAGCGGACTTCAGAGGCCAGAGAAAATGTACCTCACCACAAGGTGGCAAGTGTCCTCTACATGCATGCCTCCTGGTGGCCTGGAAGACTTCCAATAAATAATTCATGAAACCAGGCCAGAAAATGGAGAAAATGTATTCTTAAGTGGAAATCTCCAAAGCACAAAGCAAGGCAGAAGAAAACAGTGACTGCAGGTTGGATTTTAGGGTGAGGGCCCTGTCTTTCTCTGTGTCTGGGTAGCATGAAACTTCCTCCATCACAAGGCAGCCACGTTGTCCTACTGTGGACTTCTAGATCAGAAATCCAGAGTGTCTCTGTCCCCCACAAAGTAGTCTGTTCTTGGCTGACATGCTGAATGTGATTCCAAAGAGCCTGAGCGTACACAGCATCCTCACGCTTCACTCCACTTGGGCTGAACCATCTCAGGGTCATAGTCGGTGTCAGCTGCATTGGCTGACCCAGAATGCAGGCTCCTGAACTGTTGTTGTCTGTTAGAGGACAGCAGGAAGGGAAGCTGTAGAGCCTCCTCTCTACTCTGACCTCTTCTCCACTCTTTGCATCTTTCCCATTTCAGCACCACGACTGCTGGCCAGCACCTGGCTGACCCTCCTCTCCAGGCAGGGCTTTTTGAGAGAGTTGAGGTCCCCATTTGGTGCAGTGGCAGTGTCAAGGGGTTGATGGCCAGAGATGGAACAGAAATAAGCATGGAGATCCTTTCCTGGCTAGCACTGTCCCTGGGCCTCTGTTTCCTCCTCTGTAACGTGAGAGTGAAAACGTGTAGATGGCTTGAGGCTTAATGGGAAATGTGTACATTTTTTCAGAGAAGTGCTTAGCAATGCTCTCAGGTGGAATGTAACCGCTTGAGCTCTGACTCTCCAGGGACCCAGTGAGTACAACCTGGCCCCAGTTCCATCTTGAAATGTGAGCAAGGAGCAGAGAAACCAGCCAGGAGCAAGAGTGAGACCCTGTAAACATATACACAGAAACACAGGCACGCACACACACACACACACAGACACTCTCACACGTACATTCACAGAGACTCACAGACATGCACACACTGACATAGTGAAAGACACACACACTCTCACATATTCACACTCACACACACAGCATGCCCTTCTGCATGGGTCTCACCTGGCCTGCTTCCCCAGGCTCACTGTGTCCTCCAACCACCATTATCTGGGAAGTTTCTGAACAATTGCTCTCAGTATTCTGTGGCTTCGCACAAGGTGCTCCTCCTACCAGAAAGCTCTTTCTGCTCTTCTTTACCAGAATCTCTCTTCCTTGTGTCTTTTTTTCAGGTTTTTTGAGGTATAATTGCCACATAACTTCTGTCTCCCCATGGTGGCCTCTCTGTGAAGAATTGTTTACTTTGGAATTCTGTATTAAATTTGGGAGGCTCTCTGTTGATGCAGAGTCATCCTTTCACTGAAATTCCTAACAAGCACCTGGTTAATATTTTTAAAATATCCTAAGCTGAATTCATAGCTTATTCTTCTGATAATCAGGTAGCAGGGAGGAAGATCTGTGACATGCTTTTCCTTCTGTGCCTGTTCTCACTCTGGGCACTCAAGGAAACAATCCTATTTGTCACAGTACAACGATCTGGGGCTCTGGGAGCCGTAATGTATGATTTCATAGCTGTGGTGGATAAATAGCTATAATTTTCATTAGTCCTGCTTGAGTAAGCTTCCTGCTGATACAGAAGAGACAAGGCCTTGAGCAAGATGCTCATCCCTGGGGGAAGGATTATAATTGCCAGCCGGAAAGCAGGATGGATAAGAAGGCAAGAGCAAAGCAGGCCTGGAGAGCCAGGCGAGACTGAGCTCTGTGGGCTCAGGTGGCCTTCCATGCAGCAATGGGTGAGATTTGGGGTGTTTTTCTAATAGAGTAACTCCATTCCTAAGTACTTACCGAAAAGAAATGAAAATATACGATCACACAAAAAGTTATATAAGACCACTCATAGCAGCTTCATGTATAGCAGTTCAAAATGGGAAACAACCCAAATGTCCATCAACAGATGATGGGGTGAACAAAATTGCACTATCTTTGTACATTGGAATATTGCTCAGCAATAAGAAAGAATGGATTATTGACACATACAGCAAGAAGGATGACTCTCTAAGCATTATACTGAGTGAAAGACACCAGACTCAGATGGCAATATACTTTATCATCCCATGTATATGAGGCTCAAGAACAGGCAAATATGGTCTCTGCTGATAGAAATCAGAGCAGTGACTGTCTTGTGGATCCAGAGGGAGACTGGGCAGCATGAAGGGGCTTTCAGGGTACAAGCTATGCTCTATATCTTGATTCAGATCACAGCTACATGAATGTGTACATCTATCAAAGTAAAATGTACACTTAAGATCTATGCATTTGCTGTATGTAAAATGAAAAATTATGCCACAAAATACACGTTTAAATGAACTCAGAAAGCTGGCTGTCAGAAGGAAATTTATAAAGCAAACACCATCCCTGGGTCATCAGACACATAAGGCTGGAGCATGCATACTTATTAAAGTTGGGCTCACCTGCAAAGGATGGGGCATTTGCATAATCTCCTCCAGATCTTTCCTTCCTTGGTGAATTTTCAAAAGGACACATGTTGGCAGAGTGAGCTATAGCACCTGGGATGGAGGGAACTTAATCATCATTTCTACTTAGTGTAGAAAGAGGTGAGGGTCTGGCTCCCAGATTCTTAGGCCAACCCTCCCTGGTGCTGAGATTGCCCAAGGCTTGGCCTACTTGGGCCTCTGGGACCAATTCCAGCTGAGAACCCGGGGCAGCCAGTCCCACTCAGCATCCAGCTCTTCCTGTGACTTGCTGGGCCCCACAGCTGATAATGGGAGCCTCATCTCATTCCCTGTGTGCGTCCTTGGGATAATAATAGTAATAGTAATAATAATAGGAATAGTGGTAACAATAGTAACAATAACAACATTAGTTTTAGTCAAAGTTCACCTGATTGTGAGTGATACAATTTCATCGCAGCTTCAGCTTCAGCCATAAAGAGATACTTATTGTTAAGCACCCAAGGGCAATTTGTGCTACTGAGGGCAGGGCCCCAGGGCTTCCTGGACTGAAACCCTCTCTGAGCTGGGCCCCCTCCTTTTCTTTCATTTCTTTTCCTTTCTTTCCTCTTTCTTTTTTTCTTTCCTTCCTTCCATCCTTCTTCCTTCCTTCCCTCCCTCCCTCCTTTCTTTTCTTTCTTTCTTTTTTCTTTCTTTCTTTCTTTTTTCTTTTTCTTTCTTTCTTTCTTTCTTTCCTTTCTTTCTTTCTTTCTTTCTTTCTTTCTTTCTTTCTTTCTTTCTTTCTCTCTTTCTTTCTCTCTTTCTTTCTCTCTCTCCCTCCCTTCCTCCCTCCTTTCCTTCCTTCCTTCCTTCCTTTTCTCTCTCTCTTCCTTCCTTCCTTTCTTCTCTTTTGCCTCAGTATTTGTTCTTTCATTTCTCTGCATTTAATCTCTTTAAAAAACAACTTCTTTTACTTCTTCAGGCATTGGCTGAAGGCGGCTACCCCACAGAAGTAGCCTCGGCTCCAATGTGACATATCTTTAGTTCAAATAATGAACAAAGGCAGACAAAACTTTGAATCCCTATACTAAATTCCAGAGACACAAAGAGAGAGAGAGAATTTTATTGGCCCTGGTGTCTCCACCTTTGGTCTAGTCAATTATAGGCAAGGGCAAGGTGACCCTATGGGCAGATATTCCAAGAGTCGTCCATAATATTATCAATATTTACGATAGTAATAGATGCCGTTTGTTGGATTCCACAATACGTTAAATGTCTGCATGTATTATTTCATTTAATTTTCATAACAAATTAGCAAGGTAAATATTATCCTCATTTTGCAGGTGTGGAAGCTGGAGATTTAAGAGTGAAGTAACTTCTGTCCCATCACATGGGTAGAAAGGCTGCAATTTGAGCCCACATTTGCCTGGCCACAAAGCCCTTGCTTGCTCCAGGGAGATACCTTATTTTTTCATATTTAGCCTGCTAAGGTATAATTTTCCTAAGGTTAAAAATTATGACTCTGATGAAAATATAAAACAAACATACATCAAAGAGCTTATTCAGCTCATCACTTAATGAGGGAACAAGTAAAACATTAAAACCAGTCTGAAAAGCACTTGAGGAAGTAGGTATTTATAGGTAGTTTAATAAAGAAACTAGTTTCTGGGTTAGATACAAAACTTGTAAAGTCCTGCAGGGAAATAAACTGTAACCTTTGGGTAATTGACTGTCTTTAGTCAGATAATCTCATCTTGTTGAGGGAAACATCTGCATCTGTAGGGTGGCATTTTGTTTCTCCGTGTTAGTCTATACTGTACATTATACAGTTGATCTCTAGGAGGGGTCCTTGATCCCCTGGTGTCAGGGTTTGGGGGAACCATAGCATTCTGGTCCCTCCATGTTGATAACTAGAACAGTCTTCCAGGGATGTTGAGGGAATGGTGGTGAGAAACAAGATGTGTAAAAACTCCAGCACATGGTGGGTACCCACCCCCTGATATCCTTCCTGGAAAAAAACGCATGTAAATAAATGAGTGAATGGAAGATCACACACACTCCTTCAGTAAATAGTGCTTGCTCTTATCAGGATGATGCCTGACTCACTGGCCTGGAAGGTCAGCTGCTCTGTGTCCAGAGTGGGAAATCTATTTCACTTTTCCTCAAAAATAAATCTATAAATACATTAAATTATACAATGAAAACAACTGTTGACCTGTTCTCCATACACAGGGACACTTGCTTTGGGAAGTCAAAGTAAGATGGTTAGGAAATAAAATGAAAATGCATACATTTTGTTACCACAGCACAATAAAATAACCCTACCTATTCCTGCCCAAATGCTGCCTGTTTTCACAGGTGCTGCCCCCCCTCCCTGCTGCCTCCCTTCCCTCTGACCCTCTAGGCCACTGACCATCCCCCCTCTTAGAAACTCTCCTGCTCTTATGATCTGACAGACACACCTGTAACTGAATGCAATGACTCTTCTTGAGTCATGGAGGGTTGCACTCTCTAAGAACAAGGACTTATGGAGGGTTGCACTCTCTAAGAACAAGGACTTAATTTTGTTTTCATTTGCACAATGTTTAGGGTGCTGGGCACATGGGAAGTGGGGTGAGTGGGGTAGAAAGAGCAGGTACTTTGGACACAGTTTATCCTGGGGTTAGACCCAGCTCTGACACCTACTGGCTTGTGACCTTAGGAAGATTGCTTATTCATTCTGAATCTAGGGATCTTCACTGGCAAAATGGGGATAATAAAAGAGATAGTGCCAGGCACAGTAGACACTCCATAGAGTCTGGCTGTTATTATTTCTAGCAGTAGAAGATAGGGGCTCAAATTTCTGTTTACAGAAAGATGTGAAGTCAGCTTAGAGGAAAATGGCTCTGGTGTTACCTGGACTAATGGCGTCCACCTCCCAATCCAGGTGTGAGGAAATGTCTGTTGAGAACATTTGCTTCAAACTGGATGAAACATGTTTGGGCAGAGCTGTTGAACTAGCAGAGTTTACTTTTTATTCTGTCTTTGGAGCTGTGAGGGGGTTCCACCTAGATTTAATCAGAATGGAGCTAGTCAAGTCTAGGGGTAAAGTATTTCTTTACTTGGAACAGGCATGGTAAACTCATAGGTCAGCTTCCCTGCTCAATCATGATAATGTGCTAATGCCTCAATCAAGTCGCTGGAGAAGTTGTCATCTCAGTGATCAGAACTAACCGATCTGGAAAATTTCTGCAGAAATCATGTCTGTCCTCTGATGTCTCAGTGATTAAAACTCAAAGCTGTGTATTTAAATAACATAAGTCAAGAGCCTCCCTCTAAGAAAGGAAGGGCAGCATGAGAACAGCACTGAGCTTTGTGGCTGAGGACATCATACGGACTCATGCTCCAGCTTACCTGTTGGCAGGGGGTCAAATATTTATTCAAAGGGTGGGTTACGACCCATTTATTCAGGTGGGTCATGACCACACGTGGGGTTCCATTTTCTAAAAATTGATGGACTTCCCCCAGACTACCAGATCCCACCATGCCCAGACCACAGTTTTCTATTATCTCGTTACAAGAACCTGCAAAGATTTAGTGATGAATCTATAGTTAACTTAGAAATTCAATTGCTTGAGTCTTTAGAAAATAGTTTCTTTTCTTTGTGAGCTGTCCCTGAAAAAGTTGTCACTTAAAAAGAACCTTTTACTTTGAAATAATTGTAGATTCAAAGGAAGTTACAAAAAAGTTTACAGAGAGGTCCCATGCATCTTCACCCAGACTCCCACAGTGTTAACATCTTAGAGAACTAGAGTAATGTCAAACCAGGAAATTGGCTGGTACAATCCACAGAGCTTGTTTATATTTCACCAGTTTTACAAGCATTTGTGTGTGTGTGTGTGTGTGTGTGTGTGTGTTTATGTATGTGTAGTTCTATGTAGTTTTATCAATGTGTTACTTCATGTAACAGTGACCACATAACAAGGATTTTTCATGTTATCTCTTTAGAGTCACACCCACCTCTTCTCCATCAATCCCCAACTCCTGGCAACCATTAATCTGTTCTGCATTTCTATAATTTTGTTATTTCAAGAAATTTATATAAACAGAATCACACAGTATGGAAACTTCTGAGATTATCCTTTTCACTGAGCATATTCTCCTAATATTAATCCAAGTTACTGCAGGTATCATTAGTTTGTTCCATTTTATTGGTGAGTCCTATTCTGCACTGTGGATGGACCATTCTTGCCATTCACTCATTGAAGGAAATATGCATTTTGCTTGCCTGAGGAGATATCCAATAAAATATTGCTAAGAATGTCAAAGAGCATATTGCCTACGTTTTCTTCTAGAAAACGTTCTTCTAGAAGTTTTAAGGTTTCAGGTCTTACATTAAAGTCTTTAATCCATCTCGAGATCATTTTTGTATATGGTGTGAGAAAATAGTCCAGTTTGATTCTTTTGCATGTAGATGTCCAGTTTCCCCAACGCCATTTATTGAAGAGGCTGTCTTTTCCCCTTTGTATATTCTTGCCTCTTTTGTGATACATTAACTGACCATATAAATGTGGGTTTATTTATGGGCTCTCTATTCTGTTTAATTTGTCTATTTTTGTGCCAGAGCATAGTGTGTGTGTGTGTGTGTGTGTGTGTGTGTGTGTGTGTATACAGTTTAGGGGAATTTTCAGCTATTATTTTCTTCAAAAAATTTCTCTGCCCCTTTCCTTCTCTATCCTTCTTGGACTCTTATAATGGAAATTTTAGTATGCTTGATGTTTTCTCAGAGTTCTCAAACTATTCTCCTTAGAAAAAATTTTTTTTCTGTTCAGCTTGGGTGATTTCCACTCTTTTGTCTTCTAGTCTGCTGATCCATTCCTCTGTGTCATCTAATCTATTGTTGATTCTTTCTAATGTGTATTTTATTTTAGTTATTGCAATCTTCAGCTCTGTTTGGTTCTTCTTTCTATTTTCTAACTCTTTGTTAAACTTCTCACTCTTCTGAGTTCATTGAGCATCTTTTTAAAAAAATTTATTTTTGGCTGCGTTGGGTTTTCATTGTTGCACGTGGGCTTTCTCTCGTTGAAGTGAGTGGGGGCTACTCTTCGTTTGGGGTGCACAGGCTTCTCACTGCAGTGGCTTCTCTTGTTGTGGGACACAGGCTCTAGGGGCACGGGCTTCAGTAGTTGCAACACGCGGGCTCGGTAGTTGCAACATGTGGGCACTGGGGTGCATGGACTTCAGTAGTTGTGGTGCATGGGCTCAGTGGTTGTGGCTTGTGGGCTCTAAGCGCAGGCTCAGTAGTTGTGGCGCACGGGCTTAGTTGCTCCTCAGCATGTGGGATCTTCCTGGACCAGGGCTCAAACTCGTGTCCCCTGCATTGGCAGGCGGATTCTTAACCACTGTGCCACCAGGGAAGTCCCAAATGAGCATCTTTATGATTATTACCTTGAACTCTTTATTGGGAAGATTGTTTATCTCCACTTTGCTTAGTTCCTTTTCTAGGTTTTTGTCTTATGCCTTTGTTTGGAACATATTCCTTTGTCTCCTCATTTTGCCTAATTCTCTTTTTATTTCTATGTATTAGGTAGATCCGTTACATTTTCCAGTCTTGGAGAAGTGCCTTGTGTAGGAGACCTCCTATGCATCCCAGCAGCACACTTGCCTCTGATCAGCTGAGATATATGCTCTAGGGGTGCCCCCTGTGTGGGCTGCATGGGTCCTTCTGATATGGTAGGGACAATCACTGTGGGTGTGCTGGTAGACAGAGCTGGCTTCCGGCCCAACTGGCTGTCAGGTCTTTCCTCATGTGAAGGCTGCTAGTTACTGGTGGGAAAGGTCAGGTCCCAGGGGACCTGGCTGGGAGCCTGGGCAGTCCTGGGGCTGGTGTCAGCCCACTTGTGGTTGGGGCTGGTTCCCCTCACAGCTGGCTGCTTGACCCGGAGGGTCTCAGGACTGGTTCTGACTGGCTGGTGGGCAGATGAGCCCCTGGTAAGAACAGGCTAGAGGGAGGACTCCAATCTGATGTTTGTCAGCACCAGTGTTTTTGTGGTAGAATGAGATCACCAAAACAGCTCCACCAGAGCCTATGTCCCCAGGGCGAGCTCCAGTTTCCTCCGGGATACCCTCTAAGATCAGCAGGTGGGTCTGACCCAGGTTCCTTCCAAATTACTGCCTCTGCACTGGGTCTCAAAGTGTGTGAGATGTTGCCCTTTAAGAGTGGAGTCTCTGTTTCCCACAGCCCTCTGACTTCCCAAAGTAAGCTCCTGGCCTTCAAAGCCAGAACTTCTGGGGGCTTTTCTTCTCAGTGCAGGGTCTTTGGGCTGGGGAGCTTCAACCCCTCACTCCTTGGGGTGAACCTCTGCAATTGTGACTATCCTCCCTTATGTGAATCTCCCACCTGGGAGTTTGGGTCTTGACTGTACCTCGAACCCACCCATCCTACCTGCCTCACTGTGGTTTCTTCTTTATGTTTCTAGTTGCAGGAGATTTTTTCTGCTAGTCTTCAGGTTGTTCTCATAAATAGTTGCTCTCTAAATGTTGTAATTTTCTTGTGCCCATAGGAAGAAGTGAGCTCAGGATCTTCCTACTCTGCCATCTTGGCCACTCCCCACCCAGAATCTTCCAATATTTTATTTTTAAAGTAAGAGATAACTGTGTGAGTAGGCTAATTTTAATTTCATAACACCTTTGATTTACTGTGAAAAGTTCTCTAGGTGAACTGAGTGTTTTCTACCTGATTTTTCACCTGGACTTTGAGTGTGAATGTGTGTGTGTGTGTGTGTGTGGTCTGAAAATAATGCAGTTGCGACCCTCTGGTTTGATTTTCCTTTTAGTGACAAAGTATAATGAACTCCAGTATATTAAGACCTGTGTTTTTTCTGTTCATTGATGGAGGAAAGTAAAGGCAGATCAGAGCCCGCACTGTAGCTTTTCTATTTTGTGTGTGTGACATAAGTTGAGCCTAGTTCTCCAAGTGAGGCCCTCCTTGTTATAAACACCTTTCTCATTCATGAGTCATGGGGTGAGCTCCTTCAGAAATCCTGCGCACGCACCCAACCCCTGCATCCAGGCTTAGGAAGGATGAAATATCTGGACTCTGCAGTGGTGACCAGGCTGTGGCTGGTGATCCACAGGTCCTCTCATGAAGGGAGAGGGAGGAGGATTCTCCCCTCACAAAGGGGCTAAGAGCCCTCTCAGCACCTGGCTGCAGCAGAAGGCTGAGGGGAGAGATCCCAGGGTGACATCAATGAGGCCAGAAGGAGGAGAGTGAGGGTGCAGTGCCACCAGGGCCCCGGTCAAGTGCTAAGAGCTTAGCCCCTTTCATTTCATTGGTCTTAGGAGGTAGTCCTTCTTATAACCCCTGTTTTGCAGGTGAGAAAATGGAAATGTAGTGGGTGGTTTACCTTGCACCAAATCTTGCAAGCAGAAAGTGGGGAACCACTTTGTGTGGGTAACCACAGAGAGGAACTCTGCAGACCTTCATTACAGGTGAGGCTGGGGGCTGGGGCACAGCCCTCTTCTAGCCACTTTTCTGTCAGCTTCCTTAAGGCCCTCATGGAGCAGGACTCAGGGACTTGTCTCCAGATGGAATCAGGCCAGGTGGAAACCACCCCCCACCCTACTACAGCTGTGGTCTGCCCGTGGTTCCCAGGGTGTGCAGAGGTTGAAAACAGGACAGCCCTGTTCCAGGATGGAGGTTTGTATGTTATCTACCTAGTCTCTCTCCAGGCAGGTGGTATGAGTATGTGAATGAGATCGCTAAGAACAGAGAGCATATAAAGTGCACAAGATGGTACATGGGGCCAACCTCAGTCTCCTGAAAAAATGAGCCAGAACAAAGAGTACCGAGTTATACACGGCTGGGGCTCGGGCAGGCCAGGATGGGAACTGAACTGGGCTGGCGGATGGATGTCTGCGGAGAGCTCTGGCAGGACTTAGCAGTCAGGACATAAGCCCTTCATGAAAGAGGGTGGGCAGAGCTGAGTGTCCTGGTGCCTAGAAAGTACCTGGAGCTTAGTGGTGCTTTCAAAGATGGCAAGTGGATCAATGAACGAGCAAAAGAAAAAATGGCTCATATGATCGAGGCCAAGAGGTCCTTCCTACAGATTTCGTTTTTGAGTTTGGATGACTGGGAGCTTTAAAAATCAAGAAGTGATGATGTCCTTGGGGTCAGATATTCTTTGCATAACCTTGGTAAGTGCAAACTGATAGCGTGTATCAGTGTCCCAGGATGTTGAGATGAGAACGATTCAGGAAGCAGTGACTGCCGGACAGCGTGCAGGGTGGGAGGACGCTCATGTCATTGGTTGAAGGTGCATTTCCCCAGCTGGGTGGCAGTGCAAGTCTTAGGTGAACAGGCAGAGCATTTGGGTATTTTTTTTGTTGTTGTTGTTTTTAACATTTGGGTATTTGAAGTTGCTGTGAAGGGCCACTCCTCTAAATCACTCCCCAGACTCCTGTCCTGGCACATGAATCACTCTGCCATTCTGGTGAGCCTGCTGGGAGTGCTTTCCCTCAAGTGCTGAGAGCAGTATGGGGGGCCTCTGAGAGATGGGGGTTGGCGACAGGTGGGAGAAGCAGTTCCCTGTCTCAGAGGCCAGAGGGGAACTGACCTGGGCAACCCGGTGTAGTGGAAAGACCAGAGGATTTGGAGTTAGAAGTGGGCCATATCCTAGCCTCATTGCTAGTTATGTGCCTAATCACGTGATGATTATGGGTCAATCACTTCATCTCACTGAGCCTCAGTTTCCAGGTCTGCAAGGTGGGTTGGTGCTAATACAGCTGTGGAGAGATTACTAAGGTAAGGTTACTAGGGTTGGTGCTGGGTGGGTCTTCTCTCTGCCTCCCAAACCTGATGGAAAGTGATCTGTCCCTTCCCTCCAACCCTCTTCTGAGCCTGAATTTCCTCATCCATAAAATGCTGATGATGTCAATCATAGGTATCCATTTATTTATTCCCTTCCACCTTCCCTGCTGTCACCTGGCTGACGTCTGTTGGGTGTTCCATCTAGGCACTGTGCCTCACCCATGGGATTGCTGTGAGACCACAGGAAGAAGCTCACATCGCCCAGCTGGCACACACAATTGCATAGTCTCCCTGAGTGTAATGGAAGAAGACAAACACAAGACCCTGCTCCCCAGCCCTGCATGAACAGACATTAAAAACAAGGACACTAGGCAGCCACAGAATGACCCAGCTAACTCCACTGGCTGCTGATTCTCCTCCCATGACAACTCCAGCCTTGATCTGTTCTCCTTGCCTCCTAGATAAAAGTTACTAAGACACCTGCTCCTTGAATTATCTCCATGTCC